>NC_056618.1:25581912-25841912 GCF_018340385.1 Cyprinus carpio
GAAATGTGCATTTTGGTCAATTTGACAGTAGAATTTACTTTTTCTGAGTAGAATTGGTGTTTTCTGGGTAGGATGAGGTTCAGCAATGAGCGAGCTTTTTGATCAGTCCACATAGAAATGAGTAAAATGAGCTTGAACCTTTGGTCAAAGCGAGGAGTGAATTAACAAGTAATTTATTTTATTTTTCTCCAGTAAATTTAAAAAAAAAAAAAAAAATCAAGTTTTGGTACAGACCACATTAAAGAGCATATTTTTTAGTTTTTAATTTAATATTTTGAATTGGGTTACATTTTTTAAATTTTCCATTTTAGCTTTATTTAAAGTGTTAGCAATTTCTGTTGAGTGCTTTATCAATTTTGTTTTATTTTTTGTTTTTAAATATATCTACATAGTTTTTTTTTTTAATCCATTTTCGTTTCAGTTTTACTTTTATTTACTGGCAAATTGCTGAAAAAAAGTTTGTTTTATATAAATCAACTTTTTTTTTTTTCCATAGTTTTAGGTTTGTATAATCATGCTTTTTTTTTATTCAACAATATAACATGTTAAATAAAATTTTTATTAAATACAATAATAGGGTTTAAATTAAACCCTAATAATAAAGAATTTATTATTATTATTTCCAGCTTCAAAAGATTTTAAAATTTATATATAAAAACAACAATAATAAAACATATCTTTGGCTGGTCATTACTGTTTTGGTAGCATATTTAGCATAAAATAATAATACATAATGTTAATAATAATATAATATATATTAATATGTTATTATTATTATTATTATTATTAATAATAACAATAATAATATATTAGGTTTTCATGTTGATCCTATATGGTCACATCAATAAAGAGAAGCAAAGATAACAAAAGACACACAAAAGAGAGACAAATTCGGACACATGTCATCCATCAGCATGCAGGACTTGGTTGTTTTTTTTATTGGGTGCTCTGATCTCTTCTGAACAATAAAGCAGCTGATTCATCATGTTATTTTCCAAATTGCCAACCCGTTCTTGACTCCTTTCGAGTGTTTGCGTTTTTCCGTTTCAAAAATCCAGAGCCACTCGGCAGGTGAGAGCTCGACGGATGAAATTCTCAGTACGAGCGGACCAACCTTTAACACAAACTGTGTACTTAGCCCAAGCGCTCTGTGCTCTGCTGCATATGAAAGAGAGGCTTGTGTCAACAGCGAGCACTTAGTGCCCAAACAGTCAATCTTTTTCAGACGCAGCTAACAGTAGCCCTCACATCTCTGTGTGGCTACAGGAGATACGGTTTCCTTAGGGAATGCTGGGGAACAGGGCTGACTGGGAATGTGTTTTGAGTCGACGGCTCTTGGTGGAGCGTCCGGCGACGGGGTGTTACGTACACACAATACTTGCTTTCAACAGCGGCCATGTTGACCTGCTTGCTACACCATAACGTCATCTGGACTGTTTAAGCAGGCACTGAACACTGTTAGCTGTTTGCTAAACAGAGAGAGCACTTTAAATACATTAATAAAGAAGATGTGTAAAGTTGCAAAAACTAAGGTCTCAAATCCAAAGAGATATTCTTTATAAAAGTTAAGAGTTAACCACGCCCTCTTAAAACGGCTCATTCTAACACGCCCCACGTCTATGTCACTGTGTGGGAATATTTGCATAACGCCGCCCAAATGTTCACGCAAAGAAAGGTGGCGTAACTTTTATTCTTGCTGTTGCCGCTGGCGCCATGTTGAGGAGATGTATGGAAGCAGATTAGTCTCAAATATAATTCACGCAAAAAACACGATTCACACATGCGTAGACAATTTCACATGCATGAAACCTAATTCACGTACACACAAAAAAAAATTCACGTGCGTGAAAAAAAAATATATTCACAAAAAGCAATTCACATGCGCAAAATAAAATTATATATTCATAAAATACATTTCACAAATGCAAAACACAATTTGTAGATATACAACTGTGCACAAAAACCTTTGAATGTTTAAAATGTACGAGTGCCTGAATGTACGAATCGTCATTTACTACGAATCCACTCGGATTTGTGTGTGTGTTTTTTTGAGACTTTCCTGGCAGAGCTCTCTTCCCACGAGGGTCTGTCGTACTCTTTAGCCAATCAGATGCGAGCTTAACATTCAACCAATCATATCATAAGCCACCGAGAGTGCATTCAGAAGCTCGCAGGCAATCGGGGAGACGTCAAGAGAGAAGCCCAAAGAAGCCCTGGCGTTACATTTTAAAATACTATACAAAATAATTAATCAGAATACTTACTCCTGCTCACTCACGCCAAAGAACTCCCCGCTCAAGCTCACCGTCTCTGCAAGATTAACGATGACAGTTTGCACGCACAGCTACTAGAAGATTTACATCTGTCAGACAGGTTGCTGACGTCATCAAGCTTAGTTTGAGTCTGCGCGTCAGAAACGGAAGTGCTAAAAATGGGCTTCACTTGTCTTAATTGAGTTCCAATTGGGTCGCTGTGTCCATTTCTTTTACTGTCTATGGGATTACTGATGTAAAGGCTTAATTTCCGTTCTAATTAATCCTTATTGCGCAAAAGGTGCGCAGAATCGTGCTCCTTGAATGCACTCTCAGTGGCTTATGATATGATTGGTTGAATGGTAAGCTCGCATCTGATTGGCTAAAGAGTACGACAGACCCACGTGGGAAGAGAGCTCTGCCAGGAAAGTCTCAAAAACACACACACACACAAATCCGAGTGGATTCGTAGTAAATGACGATTTGTACATTCAGACACTCCTACATTTTAAACATTCAACGGTTTTTGTGCACAGTGGTATATCTACGAATTGTGTTTTGCATTTGTGAAATGCATTTTATGAATATATAATTTTATTTTGCGCATGTGAATTGCTTTTTGTGAATATATTTTTTTTTCACGCACGTGATTTTTTTTGTGTGTACGTGAATTAGGTTTCATGCATGTGAAATTGTCTACGCATGTGTGAATCGTGTTTTTTGCGTGAATTATATTTGAGACTAATCTTCTTCCATAGAGATGCTGTGTTTCGTTGTGAAAGCGAAGCTACATTGTTTAGTCTTCCAAAAGAGGACACAACTAGAAATCAGTGGTTAAGTTGTATTTACAACACTGTTCCAGAACAGTTCAACCCAAATATTCAGACATGTGCTGTGCATTTTGTGGAGGACAAGGTCTAATTCCTCTGAGAGTAGCCTACAATGCCGGTGTCTTTTTCTATAAAGTGGGGCAATTCTAACTTTGCAAGGACAGTCTGGCGCTTCTGACACACAGCCTGTAAGTACGTTTTCATATTTAACGTTAAAGGATTTGCCACTGATGATTCAAACATGAGTTTTGAGCAGTGTAGAGTAACTGTTAGAGCTTGTTGTTTGCATCTGTTGAACTGAGGCGCAGTTACAGCGATCTGTCACTCCAGATTAAACAGCGCCAAAACTGCATTTATTGTTTGAATACTGCAATACAATGGACATAAACTGAAACCTGAGACTTTGTTTCATATTAAAAGTGCCAAGGCACAATGCTTATTGCGATTTATTGGATAGGTAGTGCACTTCAATGTTCCGTCCATTAACTGAAAACAGGCTAGACTAATTGATTCTTGAGTTTTAAGAATCGATATCGTCCCATAAAAAAAGAGAATTGATTAATATCGAGATATCGGTATTTTTTTACCCAGCCCTAGTTTACATGTGGCTGTGAGCGCAAGTGCGGCTGTGATGTCAACATTGCGGCCCTGCTCGTGAGTCACACTCACAGCCGCATGTAGACAGATCGGCTCAAAATCGGAAAGATGTGAGACTGATCGGCCGATCATGCAGAAGATCGTCCGATTCCAATCCCTGGCCGATCGAGCGGTGCATCTCTAATTATAATCAGTAATTATGTCCCCACTGGATGCAATAAATGCCTTGTTTGTAATGGGTTTTATTGGTTTTGTCTCATCGCGCTGATGTCCTGACATTTTATCCTACCCGTCATGCACACACAGCATCACAGTATGTTAAGGGGCATAACATTTCCATCACACGCTTGAGGCATTCGGCCAATCATAACACACTGAATAGCTGTCCAATCAGAACACACCTCGCTTTTCAGAACGATGAACTTTGTATGCGTGTATAATGAATGAATGAATGAATGAATGCATGAATGCTATAAAATTTCTATATTGGCCTATCAGCTAATATATTGAGACCTCTTTCTTTGTTTTTCTTTATTTCTCTCTCTCTCACATATAATTAAAGCACAAAATAAACATGAATGAACAAAAAATAGTACATAAATACATTTTAAATATAAACATGAATGAACATCAAAGCGTATTTTATTACGACTGCAGAAAGATGTCAATACACAATTTTAAGTTTAAGTCCACCGAGTTAATCTACTCTCCTCCTGTCTGATTGTTTGTCGGGCAAGATGGCGGACTTGGTGTTATGACTGCTCAGATCGGCTGTGCAAATGGTCAATTACACTAGTAAATGAACCAAATGTCATGATAATGTGTATTAACATTAGCATTCAAATAAAATTACATTTGCTAAAGAATCACAGCTTTTGATACCATTGCTGTCAGACTTTATTGCCAATTTGAAATACGTTATTGAAATATAAAATTTCACACAGGAGATTTCAGTTTGTTTCCCATTCAAATAGATATGAGCTGTACTGGTATAACCAGAAATAGCAAACATGCAACCTTTTGGTTACCAGGCCAAATCTTTAATCACCGAGCTACACCAGCCTTAATAAAGTGACTGAAACCTTCAAGGATGCAAAGCTTAGTCTAATGATTTTAAGCTTTAGAGCAAATCCCATATTCACTTAAAAAAAAACCACACACAGGCGCACTCATGCAGCACAAGAGCCAAAATATGGGACAATCCCTAATTTAACACTGCTTCTGTGCGCTTCTCCTTTGAGATGCAATTAAACCATTAAAAGGCTTTATGCGCTGGTGGGCAAATTGTGAGTCTTCTGTGGCTAAATGGGATTCATCATTCCCGTAATTTACAGTTGTGCCTCCCACCCCACAGTTTAACAGAAAAAGAAATGTTCTAGAAAATTCTTTCAACTCTAATGTTTGCAGTTTATTTTTTCCCCATCCCAAGGGATTACATACAAAAGCCCAGATGTAGTTATCTGAAGAGGAGAAGAGAGTCTTTACACTTGAATTACAGTGAATGTGGTTCGGTCAAATGCCAGCAAACCAAGAGGCACTAGGATCACTACAGCAAATCCTCAACCCCAGTCTTCCTGTATCTGATGCTATGTTTGGAATAACATACTATTACTCTATTTCTGCTGTACACTGTAGACTATGCACAGTATCCAAACAGAATACACAATGGACAATTATGGATTAGCAAAAATGTGCAGTACACAACAGTGCATGCTGTGCAAAATACTGAATCCAACAATGCAATGTACTCAGCTTGAACCCTTATTTCTTATTATTAATTATTTGATCCAACTGGGTTCCAGACTGAAGTCCTACAGATAGTGGTAGACCTTTAAATAAAAATTATTATAGTCATATTACTGTATTTTTTTTGCATCAAAAGCTCCATTTTCCAATTTAGCAGGATTTGACATATAAAACATACATTTACTGGTAAAGCATTGGCTTTGAGTTAGTTCTCAATAAATTTTCTGAAGATCTCATTCGTGGAGGTCCAGCATATTATTCATAGTTTGACCGAATGGGACCAAGGTAACCACAGGTACAATAAATACCATTCATGGATCCAAATTAGCATACACCCATGTAAATATGGATGTTAATAAAAAAAAAAAAATAAATAAAAACAACTATGCATTTACTTCTTGTTAATACAAATACCAAACTTTCAATGCACTGAAAAAAAAGTCTAAACTATAACCCCCCCCCAAACAAAACATCTAAAACAAACCAGACCAAACAAAAACACCAAAAAAACAAAACAAACAGACCAAACAATTAATTACTAAAAAAAAATAAAAAACACACCTGCCCAAACAAAAAATTGCAAAACAAATAAAAACAAGCCAGACCAAACAAACAATTACAAAACTAATAAAACAAACCAGACCAAAAGAACAACAACAAAAAAAACAAACAAACAAAAAGAAAATTACACAAATAAAACCAAACCAAATAAAAACAAAACCGTTTAAAATGTTAGGCTATCAGGTTTATATAAGGTTTGACTCACTTAAGAATCATTTGGGGTTCTGGCAAAGCTTTGTAACAGATTTCTGTGCTGAATTTCATTAAAACTGGAGCCAGAGAAAATGGCACCAAGTGACTAAAAGATGTATGGTAACAACACATTTTGTTGCACCATCATGACGTAATGTAAAAACTTGATGATTTAACAAGAACATGCATTAACAAACTTTTTCTTAAAACCCGAATCCACATTAGACAAAGTATTGTGTTTCTTCACAGTGGCAGGAGCATCATAGGGGATGGTGAAACGGAAGCCACCCTGCAAAATAATAGTGGTGGCTAATCACGTTTGGGACAGGAAGTTGATTTTGATGATTATCTCTTTGCCCAGCCTCGGCTATTGCAAACCCTCACCCCCTTTCACTTTGGGAGAAATGGTGTTATCCCACTTCCTGCTCAAATCCGTTCTCATCGAGTCATTTGAAATGGGATTATTCACGTTTTATCACTTCAGGCGCCGCACGCTCCCAAAGCTTCCTCTTGCTGGAAAGGCCAACGGTGGCAGACAAATTACGGACAAATAGCTGTCACACAGCATAAAGGATACACAACACAGCGGGTAGGGGGTAGTGAAAGCGAGGGGGTTCGAGAGAGCATGCAATGGTAACGTCAGTCAAGAAGAGAGCGTACAGCATGGTGGCTTACGATTGAAAATTAAAAGCAGGCAGGTCAAGGTGATTGCGAGATTACAGGCAGAACAGTAGTGATTGTGATTGATGCCGTGTTGGTAAAGCGCTCGGCATGGGTCAGAGACTCCGGAAGACAGCCAATTACTCCCGACCCTGTAACAAATGGCATGGCCATGGGAGGACAGCGACTGCCCACAAATAATGACCCCTTGGAAAGAACCCTGCAGACTTATGGACTTCACGTTTCACAGTTCAACTTAAATAAGGCCAGACTGGTTGATTAACATTCAGCTGATGTGTGCCAGTGTTATTTATTAACTATTAAAGTATTTAGAATTAGTTTTATTTTAATTCAAATTTTTTTAAGCTTTATTTTTATTTCAGGTTTAATTATTTAATACGTTTATTTTCATTTAAGTTCAAGTTTTTCATTTCTGCTTTGAAAAACTACACATCGAGGGAGTCCGTTGTTAGACTCACTCAAATAACTAAGACATGATTCAGCTGGACGTCACTGATCACGTTGCTCGTTGTGTGCAATAAACTAAACTCCAAAGAAAGTATTATTTACATTTTTTAAATCATTTACATTTAAATCAAATCATTTGTGACTTTGAGACATGATTTGAGGTTCAATAACTGACTCTAAGAATTGGATGTCAGTGATCACGCTGTTCATTGTTGTGCGCGACAAACTTAACGCAACAAAGAAACTTTTTTTTGTGAGTGTTTCCTTCATCAGTATTCAGCATCTTTGTTGCTTTGAGTTTGTTGGACACAATGATTTTGTATACTGGTTTGGGAATATTTTAATATTTCTTTAACATACACAACTCAAGATAACTAACAAGCACGTAAATTCATTAGTACCAGGGTTATCATAGTGTTATAACTACAACTAAAACCAAAAAAAAAATTAAATTTAACTTAAATAAAATACAAAAAAAAAAAAATCAAACAAAAAAATGTTTAGGCTACAATGGCCTAACAAAGTATGGAACATAAAAAGATAATTTGAGAAACATTTCAGTATTTTTTGTTCATGCAATGAAAGTCACTAGTGATCAAAACCGCTTAGTTATCAACAGTAGGCTATTCAAAATACATTCTATTATGTTGTGCAAAAGAAAGTGAGTCATTCAGGCTTGAAACAACATGAAGGCGAGTAAATTATGACAGAATTTCTTTATTTATTTTTTGGTGAAGATAAAGTTAATGTTTACCAGCAGGTGGCGGTAAATGTGTTTTTGAGTTGATTTGTTTAAAAGGCTGATTCATTCAGGAATTTAGTAAAGGGATCTTTCTATGGGCAACTGTATCATTTGTTCATACGATTCATTCAAAACGCGGATTCATTCAGAAACTAAATACAGCTGTGCTGCTCTGAGATGCACAACAATTTTGCTGTGGCTTTTTAGGTAATATTTTTGTTAGCAAAATTAAACAAAAACAGAAAATTGTGTTTAAAATATAGCACAATAATAACTTCTTATTCACTGAAATTTATAAAATGTATGTTCTTGACAAAAAAAAACAGCACTTGTGTGATATTGCTCTCACTGCTCATGTGATATCGCTTATCATAAGAGACAAAAACTCATACAGGGGCATATTTTGCCCCAATATCTTGAATTTCAGGGCATAATGAGGTTGTTGCCTTGCATCATATTTGTTACCAGTCAACTGTATGAAATGTAAGATGACACACAGGTCTGGGGGTGGGCCCAGTGCGTTAACGGTGTTAATTGTATTATTTTTTCATAGCTAATTAATTAAGTTAACAAGTTAAACTGACAGCCCTAATTTAAATATATATCAATGATTAGGGATGCTCATTTAAATCGGTTAACTGTTAAACGACCATATAAGAATTTTGACCGACTATTACAATCAGTTAAACGGTTTAAAAAGTTTTTTTTTTCAGTAATTTATCAAAATATCTAAAAAGGTTTGGTTTTAGAGAAAAAAAAAAACCAAGTAGCATTTCATTATTTAATTCAGAAATAGACCTAATGCAGACGCTAAATGTTTACAAACATTATAAGCAGCACTGTAAACATAGCTAGGCTTTTTTAGTTCCCCTCACTCCACAACAAATCATTTCAATTAACAGTAGGATTCAGAAAAGAACAAGAATTAAAAATATAATAAGCTACAGCTATATAAACGACAAGCCAAACGAATTCATTCAGGCTAAAACGAAACTGAAACCAACGTTAAGTCTCTCATTCAACACAAAATCAAATGTTTCCGTATGTGTGATGTATTTGAATGCCAAAATATTATTTATTATGTAGCCTACTTCACTCACTCACTTTCCAATATCCACGTAAAACAAAATGTGTTTGTCATAACATCATGGTGGTACGGTGATAACACTTAACGGCACAGATTTTACTACATAGGCCTATTTAAACTGAGCAGTGTGTTTTTCCATATGTTTGACTGACTGCATTTTATTATGATAATGAACAGGCTGCATTGTCAAGGTAGCAATGCTTAACTGTGTGTGCTCATGCGGTGCCAACAACTGCCTCAACGACTTGAGTTCTTTCCTTCTAACACTGGAAGCAATTACTCCTTTTAGCCATAAAAGATAATCGAAATTGTAAAATGTTTGCCTTTATTTGGGTACATTCACAATAAAAACAAATCTTTGTGCTTTTGTAAAATAAGCCTAAAGGAAAATAGGATGCCGCTTTCTGCTGTCTTGGTTTCCTTGCGCGCAGCACAAAAATGAACTGAAACTCTGCATACTAGCTAGCTAGCTTTATCAAGTTTTCCTCCGCTCACAGAAGTGCTGCAGGTGCGTGATGTGATATGATGACCATGTGAATCCTCATGTTCTGTTGTTTGCTGCGTTTTGCGCCTCTAAAATTAATCCCCGGAAAACAAATGTTACCATTTTTAACAGGTCACAGACACTTATCCTTTCTAATTTAATTCAATTCTAATTCTAATTCAGAATCAGAATCAGAAAGAGTTTTATTGCCAAGTATGCTTGTGCATACAAGGAATTTGTTTTAGTGACATAAGCTTCCAGTACACCACACAGACACAAAAAAACAAAATTGAAGTAAGATGCAGGGATGTACTAGGATGGAGAGGTAACAAATAAATATAAGGATATTGCACATTTTTATTGCATAAGTGGGGAACATTTAACTGTTCATGAGGTAGACTGCCTGGGGGAAGAAACTGTTCTTGTGCCTGACTGTCCTGGTATTTGTGGCTCTGAAGCGCCGGCCAGATAGCAAAAGTTCAAAGATGGGGTAACTTGGATGTGAGGGATCCAGAGTGATTTTCTGAACCCTTTTCCTCACTCTGGATGTATACAGTTCTTGAAGAATGGGCAGGGGAGCACCAATAATTCTTTCAGCAGTCCGAATTTAAAATAATCTTGTCGAAAAACAAAAAAAAAAACATAAAAGAAAATCATTATTATAATATTAAAAAAAAACATAAAAAAACAACACTGATCACTGCAAAACGACACAGTGAGCATGTGATAATTTTGCAATGAAGGCACTGAGAAGTGAACGAAGAGTGGTGATCATAGCCTTTGTTTGTGGAGGTGGAAGCGATTCAGGAATGCTTCTTTAGCCTGTTGTGTCTGTCGACAGGCAGGTCTGAGTGAGGTGCTGCCACATTAAACAGTCCCCCACCAGGCTGCTTTGTTTCAGACCGCTGCTTTACTCTGGGGCGCAGCTTTCCCACAGCGCAAGTCCATCACTGCCAGAGAATACTGATGCAGCCCGTCTGTCTCAGCGCACACACACACACACTCAGAAACATGTGTGCAACATACAAAGCCTCTAAGCCACGAGCAACTGGCAAAAAACCTGCGCTAGTAAAAATAATCCTGCGACGCAATTATCCCAGCACGCGTCCTTCACACCAAAGGCCAGGAGAAACACAAACAGTCAGACAAGCTAATTAAGCCATCCGCGCCTCGTCCTTTCACCAAGGTACAGGCCGAGCCTATTCAGAGAGGACAGCCTATTGTCAGCTGCTCTTTTGAAATGGCCAGAATTTATCATTTAATGTTAAAAAAAAAAAAAAAAAACAGGGAAATAAAGAAATTGGTATCACCTATGTGCACGTTTTTCCTTGTCCTCTCCACGTACGCTTTTTCAGTCCAGAAAGGTGTTCGAAGACCTGTTTGTGATGCTAATGAGCAGCCATTCCAACAACAACAAATAAACATTTATTTGATTCATTTCTTTAATATACCAACCACAATATAATTGAAAACAAATTGTTGATGCCCATTTATGAGCTATTTGGCACAATTTTATTGATCGAAGATTATTAGTCATCATTGTTAAAACAAGAATCACAAATACACGATTACAATAGATTTATTTATATTTTATATACTCACATTACATATATATAAAATATCATAAAAACAATTGTAGTATAAATATATAGTATGTTATACTATATACTAAATTTTATATAGCACAAATGTTTATATAGATATATAAAATAGTAAATTAAATAGTATACGTTTTTATTAAGATTTTCTTCATTAAAATTATATTTTTATGTTTTATATATATATATATATATGTGTGTGTGTGTGTGTGTGTGTGTGTGTGTGTGTGTGTGTGTAAAATTAGAAGTTAAACAATATATAAAAATACTTAGTATATAGATAAAATTGTGCTATCAAATCGATTAATTCCATCCAAATAAAGTTTGTTTACATAATATAGTTGTGTACTGTGTATGTGTATGCATATGTATATATAAATACACACACATGTATATAATTAAGAAATATTTACCTGTGTGTGAGTATGCATATTTTTTTTTTTAAATTACATATGATTTATATTATAAACATAAATATTACTAGAGCCCGACCGATATATCGGCCGATATGAGCTAATTGCATTTAAATCGGCATCGGCATTTATAACGGCCGATGAAACATAAAAAAACAGAGTCTCATGCTTCACTCATGTTATGAGTGTTGCATAGTTTGCCCACCAGAGGGAGCTCTGCAGCTCCCCAGTTGACAACAGCGCCAGAAATCCACTAAAGAAGAAAGCTATCAGCCGAGCCACTGAGATGTACTCTTTTGACGGTAATGCCGCTAATGCATTGCTATATTAGATTAGCCACAAAGCTAATACCATGTTTATCAGTGGAAGAGCGCGAACGTTAATAAGAGGTCAAACTATAACGTTAGCGTTTAACTTATTCTAAATATATCTGCAGTGTTTCCCACATAATGACCGCGTAACTGTGGCAGGGGGGCGCGTGTAGTCAATGACTAGAAGTTATGTACAGCGTGCCTCGAAAAAACAACAAATGTTACGTTATTCTAACGCAAACATAGCTTCCTTTTTAGCAGGCCCCTTAAATGCTTGCTATTAACTTGTTTGAAGGTGGTTCTTCTCAAAATTGACAGCGGTGTGTTCATGACACTAACGTTAACCATTCAACTTCGAATTGATTCCGTAATCTTCCGGTAACAGTAAGCTAACTTTACGTTCGCCAGCGCATGACGATGTTTTGATTCAGACTGTACAAAGAGAAGAGGAGAAGATATATGGGCCCGTTGTGAATGTGTCTGTGAGAGCAAATATAGTGTAGTTACAGTAACTACAGTAGGTGCGTCAGAAAATGATTAAACCAGAGGGGACATGTAAATAAATGTGAGCTGAACAAGCGCTTTTTTTTTCTTCTTTTTTTTTACAGATTGTTTTCAAAGCAGCTTTACAGACATAACAGGAAAATGTTGTAATAATACAGTTAAATATAAGTAGGTAATAGGTAATACCTATTGCTTGACAAATAAAATATATATATATATATATATATATATATATATATATATATATATATATATATATATATATTTCTCTATATTTCTCATTTTTTTGCCTATGTAGGAGATCCCTGTTTATTATTATTATAATTCTAATGATGACATGAGTAATGATACATGGTGATATTATTAATACACATGCTTATTTTTTCTCTGTCTCTCTTTCTGCCCTACAGATGGCTGAAAAAGGTGAACGCTGTAGCAGCAAAGTGTGGGACTACTTCTGCAAAGATTCCTCTAATGCAGTGTTCTTTTGATCATTAAAAAATATATACTTTTGATGTGCAATTGTTTAGTCATTGACACTGTAATCTAAGGCTTTTTTTAACATAATCCCTTCTGGAAAATGGTTTATACAGCCCACATACATAGAACAGGCAGATATTTTACTATTGAATGTTGTGTAAGTGTAGTTTATAGGAAATGGGTCTAATATCCAGTTTATTTTCAAAATCAAAATATCGGCTTATAAATCGGCTCTTTTCGAGTTAATATCGGCATCGGCCCCCAAAAATCCATATCGGTCGGGCTCTAAATATTACATATATTTTTAAAACGTGTGTGGGTATATTTATATTTATAAATATATACAAATAAATATACAGTACACATACATATATTACGTAAACAAACTTTATAGATATAAGAACTGAAAAAAGACTAAATCAGCAAATACTAAAAGGCAGATTCAAACTTTCACAATTATACAAGCTTGCAAAGTCCTTTTTAAATCCATTTTTTTTATCTTAGCATGACAAAAAAGGTAGTTTGCAATAAGTTTTTTGTCATGCATGCATGAGCATGTAGGGGATAAACGGCGAAGTGGGCTTTTTCCCATGCGCGTATGTGTGTGTGTAAGAAACAGAGTTTATTTAATGAGCAAGATGTGGGACACCAGGGATTATCCGCCGCGTTGAGGGATTTGGGGAGGGAAAGATGGAGGTCTGTCCTGCTCACTCGAGCAGACTTAATAAATCTGCCCGAACGCTGCACCCAAAACATCAGGTTGAGGGCGACACACACACACACACACACACACACACACACACATTGGTGTGTGTACGTTTCTGTGCCAACTCTCGCTTCTCTTTCCAGCCATTACCGAAACAATGGCTTTCAGAAGCGACTCCTTGAAAAGCCACAATCAATGGCACACTCCAATTCACAAATCCCCACCATTATGACATCACTAGTCTGGATCTGGATTCAACGAACAAAATGGAGGACAAACCGCTTTTAAACATCATCAGACGCACAAAAAAGTCAGATATGGTTGCAGGTAATGTTCATGCAATGTTAAATAAACATAACAGCTGGATGTGTTTGGGGTGTGTGGGGATAAATCCATAATCCCAGTTTTTAACTTTGTGCGTTGGGTCTTAATACCCTAATTAAGGAGTATATGGTTCGAAAATTTCACCAATATTGTTAGATGACCTTGAAAAAATAAAACAGTCAGGTGGGCTTGCATTGCAGGAATCAAAAGGCTGCATGTACGGCTACACCGAGGTGGACAACTGAAGTCATGAGGCGTTCAGGCTGGTCAGAGTAAACACCTTCTGTGTCAAGTCGGGTGAGAAGTCGTTGCTATGGAGTCACAGCGCCGTGGCAAAAGAGTAGCACCGACTACAACCGGGCTCAAATTTTCACATGCTCCCTGTGGGCCATTCATTATCAGACAGAAAAGGAACTGTTCAGATCACTACCTCAGCTCAAAAACCTGAAAAATATGATTTATATATTGCTGGATGAGATTTTTATCCAACAATTGGCCTAACGCATAGGAGTTTCAGACGTTCAAGTCAATGTGACATCAAAATTGACTATTAATTTCCTTAGTACAAAAGTGAAGAGTGAAGTCAGACATACAAGAGTGTTCACAATGAAAAATCTAGGTTAAATCGAGTGAAAAGTTCTTTAAAATGAACTCTTAATATTAATATCACTTTCATATGATTTTGAAAAACTTTTATACCATTTTCAAGGGAAGATTTTCAATGTTAATTTAAATCTCAGGTGGTTTAACGATCAAGTAAAATGCAATGGGATTTTATTTATATTTGTCAAGGTCAAAAGTATTTTTTACAAAATAAAAATTATTAATTCATAAAAATCCTTCAGTTTTTGGGGGGTCGCGACGCGCCACATGACATTTTCCAAACTAAACTAACCCTGCCTTGTCATTAAAAAGTCAAAATATATTAATTTTATGTAATATTATGTCATATTATACCAAATTAGAGACTTATTTAAATAATAAATTGTGCAAAAATTTTATTCTTGAAAAGAAAACCTTTTTTCCATCATTAATTGACCCATATGTTTCTGTTCTAATTGTGCACAATTAATCACTGCAAGTTAATCAGAATTAAAAAAAAATAATAATAATTAAAACAATCTGCTCCACCTCTCAAACAACTTTCCTTTCTGTATGACATCACCAAGTCCACTTTACACAAGCCAATCAAAAGCCACCCTACATTTCTGCTCACATAAAATTCATTTTCACTCAAACAAATATGGCATTTTAGATGCAAAATTAGTTGTGGATGCCATTTACGTTGATTTTATAAAGGAGGCAGCGATCAAATGCTACAAAATAATTCTGTAAAGCAAACCAAATCATGTTGCTCAGTGGCATCTAATTCACTTCTATTTCCCGCCATACACCATTAATCAAGAGCGCCTAATCAAAATATCTGTCATATTAGCTCATTAATCAGCAACAGCCTGCAAGAAACTTAACATGTGACAAGTTATCGCATTCAAACCAGTCTAGGAATACGAGAAACCCGCTTTTAATCACTTACAGCGTTAGTTAGGCTGATTAGGAAGCGACTCGCTATGTGCATCTCGATCCATAAGCAGCGATCCCACAGACTCTCTCTACTTGGGCTAAAAGATCAAGATGCGCAAAACACACCTCTGATTCTCTGCAGGGAAAACATCTTGCACAATGCAAATGCATGTCATTACAGATTTACACCTTGGGGTTTCTGGCAAAAGTCTTGCTGTTCTTACAAAAATAATAATAATCAGCTCGTGTTCTTCAAAAAGTGTTATTGTAGTGTTAATTAACATGATGAGTAAATGAAGAGTTCATCAGAAAAGATTAACAGAACCTAAGAGATGTCAACATAAACATGAATTTGGCTCTTAAATCTCCTAATTGCATGCCTTGTTACAAAGCACAAGGTAATGAACAACTATAAACGGTTAGTAAAATAATGCAATGGTTTAGGAGGTTCTGGAACTGAAGTTGTGTATATTAATACACAATTCGCCAACTGTTAAATGTCACGGCCGCACAACATCTACATTGTTTCCATTTGCAAACAGTCATGCACTGCCAAATCACACATTAGTGGATTTTAAGGTACAAACAAAAAAACCGTGTGGTTTAGAACCATAAAAGGGTGATGTAATAAAATGTATGATAAATATTTAATCTTCGCGATAAGTTTCAGCATACACACACTCGCACGGATGCCTCTCCTGCCTATGCTAAGCTCAAACCAGCTAACAACATCAACACAGCGCCAACAAACCGCTCTATTTTCACTCACCGAGTGCCTGGATTGTGGAAACATCATGTCAGTTTTGGTCTTCGGGGTCTTGCCTCGTCCTCCTCAAAGAACAGGGAAGCAGTTTGCTCAGCAGACGGTTATATTTGTGTGTGTTTTCTTTGTTCCGTCGCTAGCTGAAGCTCCTGTACAGCTACAGGCAGCTCGCGCCGCTGCTATGGCAATAAAGCAGCCTGATGTGTGCCGCACTGAACGCGCTCTTTAACACGCATTCGGCATGAAACAATGATCCGTAGATGATTTGCTGGAATCTGTCGGATTGGTGTGGTGTCTTTCCTGTCCCTTTTTCCACGTTAGGAATGAGCTGAGACGAGGGCTGGCGTATCTCTCCTCCCTGGTTGGAGGAAATCGAGTGGCTGACTGTGCAAGAGATGAAGTGGAGTTTGGAGCTGATGCCTGCTGCCTGCTGGTCTTTTTTTTCCCTTTCTTTCTTTTTTTTCTTTCTCTGTATGTATGCATGCATGCATATATATATATGTGTGTGTGTGTGTGTGTGTGTGTGTGTGTGTGTGTGTAAAACCAGCACCAGTGTTAGAATATATATATATATATATATATATATATATATATTACAGTAATAATATGTGTTTAGTGTAAAGTATTTTATAATGATTAATATACATTTTTGAACCAACGATATACTTTTTATAAAAATATATATATATATATACATACAAATGTATATGTAAAATACATATAAAATAATTTTATTATTAAAATTTTCATTTATATATAAAATTTATATTATACAATGTTCAATTTACATAAATATACTTTTTATAAAATATTTTAATTTCTAATAAATTTAAAACAGCACCAGCAAACAGCTTGAATATACATATATTGGTATATATTAATTAAATTACCTATATATGAAAAAACTATTATATACATATTATTTTTATAATCATAAATATTACATTTTTATAAAAAACAAATAAAATATATATAAAAAAACAAAAAAAAAAAAATATAATATAATGCAAAAATAAAAAATTTAAAAAATGTTATATAAATATATGCATCAATAAAAATTACTTTAGTCTGATCGGAGTATTCTGCATGATATGATGAACAAAGTTTTTTTATTTTTTAATATCTACTTCACCTTTGATCTTCAAATAAAACCTCAAAATTTAACATACAGCCATCTAATAAATATGCTGAAATTAGATTATAACAACACCTTCGCTGAAGAAACAACATTATATATACAAAATAAAACTGTGTGAAAAACATTTTCATTCATTAATATAACTAACAAGACCCACTAAACTTAAACGATATACTACGTTTCACCAGAAGGACCATCTACCTTATTCATCTTTCTTGTAATAAAAGGCATAAATAAAAGCGCAACACAGATGCAAACATATAGGAACAAAATTTATTACAATTTAAAATGGATATTTTTTTTTCTTTAAAGGAGAAAGCTATGAAAGTAATTTTCATGTATGAATGAGGTTCAGGCTAAAGTGGTTGAAATGAAACATACAAAAAGAGAAATATGTCTAAAATACTGTAAATGAGCAATAATTAAGCCCCTTGTCAGCAGGGTTTCGCGTTAATACGGTTTCTCCTTTACCCGACCCTCTCCACCAAAAACAAACACATGCAATTAAAATGTCATTTCTTTTAAAAACAGCAGTTTGTCATCTTTAATCTTAAATACAGAATAAAACTGTCCTTTTCCTGTTGCGCGTTTACCATAATCACATACTTAATGTTTATTTGTTTTTAAAAACCGGACCATAAAACACACAAGTCCTTTTTTAAATGATTTCCACAACATTGGCACTTGTAAAGAGTCTGGCTCTACAAATCAAAGGGATTGGCACACTCAATATAGTACATCATTTACATTTGGTATGCTTTAAAAAAAAGAAGAAGAAGAAAAAAAAAGAGCAACCAACCGAACACGAAATACATTACAAAGTAATACAATACTTTGATTTTATACACCACTACACAAAAGTTTATTTTAGCTGTTTTATCAAAAACAAATGTATTATATTAAAGTGTCCTACATACAAGTGTTCAGGTAATGCATCAACATCAGAAAAAAAAATAAAGAAAGATAGCTTCATATTGTACGCATCCATCACATCAGCGTGGACCCCAAGCGAAAGCGTCATTTCTATTCATTAGTGTCTGCATCTCTCAAGAGTACCAGGAACAAGTTTGGAGGAACAGATAAGTCACATGAGTGGAGTTCGATCCATTACTGCAGAGTAGGTTCAGTGCATTAACCCAGGAAGGAAAAACATATCAAACTTCATCACAAATTGTTGAGAATGACCAAAAATTCCCTTGAACACCAGCAGAACAGGATATCAATGCTATTTTTACCATCTGTACAACGTATTCTGATGTTTTGTGGTACTTAATGGGAACGAAATGACTGGTTGTAGTGTTTCTGTTGGATAAAGAAAGGTGTTTCTCAGATTAGGCCAAGCCCTTTAAAATGAAAGCTGTATGTACAAAAGCTTTAAACGTTCACGTGTTCAGAAATACCATTGTAAATTTGCAGGTCCACTACTTGTACAACAACGAAACAGTTTGAAATTGGCATATGATGACTGATAGTTCCATCCCACCCAAGTGAAGAGTTTAAAATGTATGAAGTGTGAAGCCCCGCCCAGAAGAATGACGGTATGCAAATCTGGAAGTTTGAAAAACGAAAACTAAACAAAATAAAACAAAAAAGCTTAACTGGCCTAGCACAGGAAGATTGTTTAGTTAAAGACAAAAAAAAGTTCACAATTTGGCAAACAATTCGTAAAATGCACTAAAGGTCCAAATGTATATGTAAAGAAGGCTTATAGGATTAATTAAACGCAACAAAACTGCAAATTTACAAGGAAAATTGCGTATACACCTTCAAAACGACACTTCCAACGTAATTCGTCACAAAAAGGAATCCTCCTACAATACATTCAATTACTAGTTAAAAAAAAAAAACAATTGTGCCATTAAGTGACTCAAATATTTTGTCTATTAAATCATTACGCGAGATGATTTTCGCAAATTCAGGTTCTCTCAAGCTATGTTTCAATAATTCGAACAAAGCCAATAAGACCGTACGAGTGCTAATGTGCAACAAATTCATAGCCAGTCGGCCAAAAAAAAGGTGTACGATAAAATAGTAAAGTAACAGGACTCAAAAGCAACACCGTCACAACCCCCGAAACCAAACATGGCAAAGAGAAACGAGTGACACCACCGCCACCGAATACTTCATTCCTAAACGTACAAAATCAAAACAATCAATTTGAAGTCGCTTGACTAGCGGCAAGAAATAGCATACATTTTCCGAAGATCTCCGAAGGTGCTCCCTGGATGCACTGCAAGCTGAACCTACGGAAAACCGCAACTCCCGCGGCGTCACCCGCGCTGTCCCTGATTCAGATACCCACTTCGGCGTACCTATTGCTCTATCGTCTTCATAGAGTCCTTTCATTCTCTGCCCACAATTAGCCCTTGTAATGAAAAGTATGAAAACTCACCTGAATTACATCATAAAGACCCCCCCTCCCCCCAAAAAAGCCAGCTAGCTATGGAATCCAAAAAAGCTAAATCAAGCGAGAACTAAGATATGGTACGACGAAACCGAGAGCAAACTCTCAAAAAACAACGCAAGCAGAGGCCAGTTAAGAATCCAACCACCAATAAAATTCTCAATTTCCTATTTGCATAAAGCGATGTTGATAAAATGGAAATTCAACTCTCCATTTTCAAGCATTTCAAATATTCGGGAAAAAAAAAAAAAAGGAACAGAACAGAACGGCGACAATCGATTTATGAAATACCAAAAGGAAAAGATCACTTGCCAATGGATTTTTTTGTTTTTTTTACAGCAGTAGAGACCCAATTCCCGATGGTAAAGTGAGTCCGACTAATTACATATCTGGTCCATAAATTACATAAATAAAAAAAACTAAATCGATTTCACCATATAAAGCACTTTTGCACTGAGTTCCAAATGAGTCTACGAACATTTAAATCACTGGATATTGAATGTTATACGGAGTAAAACATGAATGAATCGGCTAGGAAAGGCGTTTATTTGATTCCTTCGGTCAAAGATTTAAAACTGATGTGACGAAGCATGTAAACAAATCACAATCTTTCGGTAAATATCTTTGAATACTAGCTGGATCCCTTTAATTATACTGATTAAACACCCAATACTGGCAAACATCAGACTGGAGGAAACAGTTCGCTGCCTGAATGATAAATTTAGTGGATACACAAGCGAACTGGGTGTTTTTAGAAATAATTTCGGGAAAACTGAACGTTTGGAGAAAGAAAAAAAAAAACTGGTTGCTTTCATTACTCATTTTAGCTGTCACTTATTAGGAAAAAGTCACATGGTGTGCCATCTCTTCTCCAAGTAGTCCAGTAGTGATGGGAAATCTCTATACTTCACTCCTAAAATAGTATTAAATCAAATCACCTCCACCTCTAGTGTTATAGCATGTGATTGCAGAACTAACACCTGGTTAAATTCAGTGATGCAAGGTGAAGTCCTTCAAGAATGTCGCCCACTCTTCGTTATGGACGCATTGCATCTTCACAGAGTGTTTCCATTAAATTCATACCTCAGTTTCATTCAGGTAGAGCCCACCTACAGCCCATCTACAGAGCAAACGAATGCTCTTTGTCATTAGGCACCAGTTAAACGGCCCAGCCTTCGTGTTTGAGGAAGATTGGATGATAAAGCTATCAGCAATAGGGGTCGACACTCAGGAAGAGAGGAAAAAACAGGCAAAGAAAAGGACTATGAGAAGATCCAGTGCCTAATGAGGGTGAAGGTGTGTCCGCACGGTTCCCGTGCATGTGTTTCTGCGTGTGAGGTGTGTAGTGCTTTCGGCCATGTGTGGGCTGCAGGTGTCTCACTCTCGTTCGATCTCTCTCTCACACTAGGTTGTACTCTTTGAGGTTGTGCTGCAGGATGGTGTCCTTGACCGCCGCGAAGACGAAGCGGATGTTTTCGGTGTCTGTGGCGCAGGTGAAGTGCGAGTAGATGATCTTGTCACTGTCCGGGTTCAGGTCAACAAACATCTTCAGGATGAACTCGCGGCCCGCCTGGGCGTCCCTCTGCGGACCTGTGAGTTGGTAAATGAGATAAGCATTGATTTTGAAGACAAAACAGGCTATGGGAAGTGTATTTGGAAGTGGTTGCAGTTCACAAGTCTACCACACAGTGTCAGTGTAGGCTTCATTGTGAAAAGGTTGTTACCATCAAATTCAGGGAAATAGTCCACCAGGTGAGAGTACATGATCTTCTCCTCCAGAAGGTCCTTCTTGTTCAGGAACAGAATGACTGAAGAGTTCATGAACCAGGGGTAGGTGATGATTGTGCGAAACAGCGCTTTGCTTTCCTCCATGCGATTCTGCAGAATACAGAAACAAAAATACAACAATGAAAGGAGCGGCCTGGCTTTGACTTTTGCATCATTAACTGCGGTTAATGCAAATCTAGCTGATGAGCCTCAGTGACTGAGGAATATATTTCCAAATATACTCCATTATCCTCTTATTATATTACTCTAAAATACAGAATTTATCAAATAAAAATTATATAAAGTAAATATGCATAATTAGAAATTAAATATTAAATGTATAATGAATGTCATATTTTGACACATTATAAAATAAGTAAAACATCTGATACTTATAATAGATTTAAAATGTATGAATACATTATAATTTTTTTTACCTTTTTTTTTGATTTTTATAATGTAACAATTAAAAATAATAATTTATAAAAGTAGATTATTAATTTGAATATATCTCTACATTATAAAAACAACTAAAATAACACATTATATTAATATTAAATATGAATAATTCAAAATTATATAAAACAAATTATATATATTATATACATAAATGACTAATACTAGTAATATTTATACTAATAAATAAATTAAAATGTATAAAATAAACAAACATTAAAATTGTTTGTCATTGCACATTATATTTTATTGTAATGTTTTTTATATATTATAATAATTACGTAATAACTAAAAAACTATAATACTAATATTGATTATAACTACTTTAAAAAAGTATAAATATAAACAATAATGTAACATTGAAAATAATAAAATGTATAAATGTTCATTATTAATTTGAATATTTATACATTATAAAAACAACAAACACACTATATTAATATTAAATAATTCATATATAAAACAAATGATTATATGCATTAATGAATTCTTATTTTTATATATACATTATAAAAACATATAAAATGACTAATATTACTACTAATAAAATGTATAAATATAATTAAACATTAAAAATTTGTAAATGTACATTATATTAATTTTCATGTTTTTTTTATACATAACTATGCAGTAACAAAATAAATAAAATTAAAACTACAATACTAATATTAATTATAATAAATAAATACAAAACACGATTTAAAAAAAAAAAAAAATCACCTCATTGTCAGATTCCACAAGGACCTGGTCGTATTCGCTCAAGGCAACCAGGAACATGATAGACGTGACGTTCTCAAAGCAGTGGATCCACTTCCTGCGCTCTGATCTTTGCCCTCCGACATCCACCATCCTGAGACAAAGGTGACAAAGTATGAGTGCACATAAAAGACTGGTTTGATGATTATGATGACTATGAGAAAGGCTGTGCCAATGTTGTGTATGGTATCCAATTGAGACCCTGAACTACTTTATTTTTTTTTTTTAAAAATTCATCTAGAGGCCCTGCAAAACCAACCAAGCTAAGGATGGAAACATTTGTCCACAAAAATTAGATGCATCTCAAAAATCAGATGTTTGTTATCACCATTTTTTTGTTGGAAATGGGCTACTAGGTATCTCAAAGTAACAATATTCTCTGTTTATCAAGTCAAATTAGATCTAGAGGCCCTGCAATGCCACCAAAAATGAATGAGTACTTAAGCATGGAAACCACTTGTCATACAAAATTAGATGCATCTCAAAAATCACATGTCTGTTATTATCATTATCTTAACATTTTGGCAGGAAAATCTTGAGGTTAATTGCATTACATCTGGAATTCATTCTCACAAACATGCACAAATTAGGTCGTGACAATTTTGTGGTTTCCAGGTATCAACTGTTTGGATAAAACTCAGACTTGTGCGTTTCTAACGTGAACTGAACAAGACCAGCTCAAAACATGACAGTAGAGGTTCATTTAATACAGAGAATTACAGAAGTATCGAAAAGGTAATGGATTTCATCATGCCACTGGAGAACAGATCTACGGTCAAGTATGGAGCCGGTCGTCTTCTGTTCTGGTAAAATGGTGACATTGTAGTGGTGAATTTCACAAAGGAAGCAAAACTAACACACAAACATTTTTAGAGACGCCACAAACAAAAAGAGAACTGTAGAGTTTCAGATGCATGCTGGGATTAGTAACATCCAAGAAAAACGGACAGGAAATACAACAATGAATGAGCGATGAAAAAAACGACTATTATATGAAAAAAAAAAAAAACACACCAAACAAAAAATTAATATACACACACAACTGTAACAACAAAAAAAAAATTAAAAAAAAAAAAAAAATTAAATAAACAAAAAAAAAATAACAAACAAAAAAATAAAATCACTGTGCTAAACAGACGGAGCGCAATAGAATAGTAGCTCAATAATTTTGAGGAAAATATACATTTTGCTAAAATATTTGAAGTAAACAAAACATGCATTTAAAACTTTTAAAGCCTAGTGCAGGTAATGAAATCAAAAAAAACAGCCCTTTTGGCAAAACCCTCAAGTCCAAAAAAATTTTCATAACATTTTAAAAAAACAAACATAATTATTGTTTCTTCTGGCCTTATAGATTTTTTGAACTTTTTAAAATACTTTTCATACTAGTTTGATAAGTCCAGAAACGTTATCCAATAGCAAATACACACATAAATCATTTGTTCTGCAAGTCATTCTCCAAATAACAAAAATATTATCTGATATTTAATGTGATTTATTTATAATTTTTTTTACATGTATTAAACCTCAAGCATATGTCTTGTTTCATATTAAACAAGTAACACTTAATACTTGGTGACTTGTTTCTTCAGTATTAAACCAAGTAACTCAAACTGTAGTCTATCACTCTGGTAAACAAGTACACAAACTTATGAAAAATACTACAACTTTTTTTTTTTTTTATTTTAGCCTTGATACCATACTTATATTATAAGAGTGATAGACTGCAAACGGTTTTGAGCTTTTTTGATGCCAAGCAGATAAACATAAGGGTGAACTACTTTAAATACTTTCATTTAGCCTAATTTTTATAATTTTAGCACATTTGAATTTTATTTTTGGACTTTTAATTATAGTAAAGAGTCAGTTTTGGCAATTGGTATTTCTATTTTCTATAGCTATGTTTGCATATAGCTTTTATTTTTGTACATTTTTAATATTTTAATTTAATAGCAAACGTTAGTCATTTTTAGCTAGTTTGTTTAATTTTTCATCAAGTTAGTAAAGACACTTTTTTCATATTTTTAGTTTTAATTATATTTACCCTGCCTACAGTTGAAGAAACACCCATTATTCCAAGTAAAGACACTTTTTTCATATTTTTAGTTTTAAATAAATTTACCCTGCCCACAATTTAACAAAAAACCAGATAAATGAGTACGGTTTTGTGCTCTGTATGTTGCATTAAAGCAGATAAATGTAATTGCATTAAAAAAAATCAGATAAATGCCCAGTTCAACAGTCAGGTTTTTCTTCTCCTGAAAGTGAAAGTGCATTACAAGAATACAGGCCATTCCCAGTTCAACAGTCAGGTAATGCTCACTGCTCCTAAAATTAATGGAAATCTACGAAGACAAACTCACAGGAGATTCCAGCTAAAACAGAAGGGAATAAACAGAGCAATTCTCAACCGTGCCATTTTTTTCCCCCTATCACACCTGCATTCGTGCTCGGTGAGGCAAAACATAAGAGAAGGGTTTTATTTTATGTAGGCAACGCAGTCTCGCTAGCTCAGTCTCTAGTGGCCAGGCATAAAGCTTTGATAAATGGACTCCTTCAGGAGCTACAACCTAAAATAAAGCCTCTTCAGCCAGCCTCCGTTCCTGCAGGAGGTACAGCTGACCTACTTACGAGGATAAGCTCTCTTACTCTGGAGGACGAGGAGCCAGAGAGGAAGACAACTCAACCTTGATACAGAATGTTTAAATGGCTGAGGCTGATGAGTTTAGTGTGTAACCAAGTAGGTTACTTAACCAAAACACCTGTATTTCGTAACATCGCCTGCAGAGGTTATCTGCAATCAGCAGTAGCAGTCACCTGAAACCAAATGTGATCCACCTTGACATTTACCTGGAATGTGACCCAGCCACCTTTCAGAGTAGTTTGCAAGTGTTTGTTTGTTTTAAATGCAATAAACATTCATAAAAATGTTATTTGTACATGTCAAGTGTGGATCAAGAGGGAACCTTGTTGTAAGTGAAGTTATTTCTGGCGCCAGTGTGCGTAGGAGGGGTTCGACACGCTGGCTTCCAATCGATTTGTGGGCTTTTGTGATCACCTCTCTTCAGAGGATTATTCTCTCATCTCGGCTCTAAACAGTGGGGTTGTGGAGGGCTTCTCATTGCCACATCACCTGCCAAGCCGTGGTTTGTATACGTTCCCGCTTCACGGGCCTGAGCTCAAACTCCTGCCTGTGATGTAATCTCCTCTCCAATGCAATCTACTCTAATTCAATCACTTCAAATGTAAAAATGAAAAATTAAAACTGTTTCTTGACTTGACTACTGTTAAAGAACTATGACTGGTTTTATACACTTTGCAAATTTTCAAATACTTCATTTTTTTTTTAAAGGCATTACAGATCCTACTAAGGCCTACTAAGGTTTCTCATTATGCAAATAATAACCATGACTGAAATCTTTATTAAAGTAGGCTTGGCAAATTTGCAGATACTTTCACCAAAGAAACAATCAAACAAAAAAAAAAAAATGAAAAAAAAAACAAAAAAGCAAAACAAAACAAAAAAAGTTTTGGTATCAAAATTAAAAAGAACATTTAAAATGAAAACTAAGACATAATATATAGAGAGAGTTCTGTCCTGCTAAATATAGCTTAATATTTAAATAAACATACTTTTTTTTGAAAGGGAAAACGAGGCAAAAACAAAGGGAAAAAAGAAAAGCGCAAATCAAACGAAAAGACAAAAAATGCAAAAAGGCAAAAACGAAACAAAAACAAAAGGTAAAAAGAAAATACAAACAAAATGACAAAAAGAAAACAAAATGCAAAAAAAGGCAAAAACAAAAAGGCAAAAAAGAAGATGCAAATCAAGTGAAAAGACAAAATGCATCAAAATTAAAAAGAAAAGAAAAAAAGAGACTTCATATCACCTTCTGCTTTTTAAAATGTACTTAAATTAATATATTTTAAATTCAAAACAAAACCAAAAGCGAAAGGCAAACCAAAACACAAAGCAATATCGTTCTAATGCATAAAAACTGTGTTGCTATCTCTCCCAAGAACTTGGTTCTGCTTAGAACATGACCTTCAATCATCCTTCAATCCCCTGAATTTCGCACGTATAAATAACGATAAAGACAAAAAATGGATGAATGTTAATGAAGTTGATGCAAAGAGGTTAATGACTAAGAAGGACATTAACAGCAAGTAACGTCAGAAAAGTTGATAAACTTATCGAACCTTGTTCGTTTAACTGGCCGAAGTGTACCAGATCAACGCACTGATTCGCAAAATGTTACAAACATGAAGACATTAAAACTGGGGGAGGAATCCTCTCCGACATTATGATCTACCTGAAAATGATGCTTTGCAAGTCGAAGGGATACTCAATAATCCCTGTGGTAGGGATGCGAACCCTAAGCACATCTTGTTGAGTCGGCAGATACGACGGGTCTGCGATACGGTCCAAATCGCTTAGATAGCTAGAGACAAGGAGAGACGGAGAGAGAGGAAGAAGAAAGAATCAAGCATGGCAGCAGACCCCTATCCCCTTGGAAAAACATTGAGGGAACGCCACTCAGGATCCTGGGATGCAACCCCACAACCTTCCGCTTACGCCACTGATGATCTCTACAGAGAGTTCCCCCAAAACAACACTCTTTAAAAGTTGCAAAGAAACAGCAATAGGAAAGGTTGAGCCCCGGATGGGTGTGAGAATGCGATCAGGGAAGGCAGAAGGGCAGTTGCAGCAGCAGGTTAAAGGTCAGGAGACAGCGGCGGCAGTGAGGGTGTGCCATGGGATTGGTGATACCTGAAGATTATATTCTCCAGGTCAAAGGGATACTCTATGATGCCAGTAGTGGGCACTCGGACCCTCAGCACATCCTGCTGGCTGGGCACGTATCCCGGAATCGATATACGATCTAAATCGCTAAGGTAACTGTGGGATGAACCGGTGAGAAACAGAAGACATGTACATGTGTATATACACAACTATATAAGTAGTCCCAAATGGAAACTCACAAAAATCGTGAACTTTTCATATTTTCCATGCAGTTTTGGAACAACTGTAAAATGGATTTAAATATGGTAAAAAAAAAAAAAAGGTATATTAAAAGTATAAATATTTAAATATTCAAACCCAAAAACAATCATTTTGACTTCATTGTTCTAGATCTGATTTTCTTTCGTGGAACACAAAAGTAAGTTTAGAGAATTTTTACGCTGCTCTTTTCCCATTGAAACTTGTCGGGACTTGTTCAGTTACAAGTCACAGTGGGTCAACATTGAGTCAAACCTGGCACAATGCATTTTGACATGAGTGCAATTGAGATTTAAGGGGATTTCCAGACCTGCATTTTTGTTTGCTTTTTCCGAAACAGGGATTAAAATGTTACAATAGGTGTGTTTGACTTTGGCTACGGCCGGAATTCACCGAACTGTGAGGAAGACTCAAAGTCAGACGCTTTCTGGTTCCCAAATTTATGCTCGTGTGGTGTTTGCCTACTTTATTACATATGAAGTGTATTACATGCAATATTTGCCAAATACAGACATTTCAGATGTTTTCATGTAGCAACAAAACTTTTAATTCAATAATTCATGCACTGAATAAACACTAAAGTTGAAGCCTATATTATCTAAATACCAATAAAGTGGGGTCTAGGAGTGTGCCCGAAGCCGAATACTGCATTCTACAAAGCCCCTAAAGGCACATGGTGATGGAAAAAATGTTTGATGGGAAGAAAATTACGTTTCTATGCTTTTGTGTTGCCTTGCAATCACAGTATATATTTGTTAATTATATTGTATATCATTTGCAGCCATCAGGGAGCCATTATCAATATGCAGGCTATTGAAATCGCTTTTGAATGAGCACTCGCTTTTTACTTTGAATTCTCGATCACATGCACTCTGTGTATAGGGAGCGGCGGTACTGATTTCACAAGACAAGATATTTGTCTATGACACTCAGTGGCTTCACAAAGACACTGTATGACATCAGATGACATTGCCCAAGTTACATGAGGAAGAAAATGCCATAAAAGTAGCCCACTATAAGCTTTTATTGTATTCAAACAAAGCAGCATAAACATTCTTTAAAATTTCTCCTTTTTTTTGGAAAAAAGTACACAAGTTTGGAACAAGATGAAGATATAAAACTTACATTTTGAGGAAGTTTTGGTAAGAGCATAGATTCCGTGTGGGTGTAATCATAAACTAAATTATGCCATTTTTCACCAAAAGATGATTGTACTGTATTGCAAAGGCACATTCACACCAAGGACAATAACTATTACTTAAACTATAACCATATGAGAATATGGAAGTTCACACCACAGCTATAAAAACAAAAGAAAACACCAAGCCAATCATATTTATCCAACTTTTAAGGAGCTTTCATATTTAAAGCAGCACACGACATAAATAGAATGTAATCGTCCATTGGTGTGGAAGCTAATATAGTTATTATGTTCTTGGTGTGAACAGGCCATAATACTGCATCTATACATCTATGACTTATCACAAATATGCTTCTAACTGACCGCAAGAAGAGATGTAGCATCCGACAACTCAATTAAAAGCAATAAAGTTAAAAGGAGCTAATGGCTAATAGCAGCACACACACTTACTATTTAGTGGAGTCAGAGAGCTGGTACTCTCGCCTGCGGTCGTAGGCTTCCTGGATGCCTGGATCTGACCAGAGCATCTTTATTGCACTAACATAGGGCTGGTCGAAGGAGCAAACCTTCTCCACGTCGACCTCTCGCACCAGCAGAGCATTGTTCTGTGGATAAAGACACATTACACAGTAAACAGCCCATTTTATGTATTAATGGCTGTGTAATACTAATGACTTCCAGCGGGGTTTAGAACCAACTAGGTCACAAGTTGTCGAGTTAAATTAGTTAATATTAACTAATTCTTCAAAACCAAAACAAGAGAATAATTAACCATAATCCTGCACTGAAGAAAGACAGCTGACCATGGTGTGACAGCAATAAAATTTACAAGAGAGGCTTGTAGTGCTTTTTATAGCCACGTTTATGGTGTATCTGGGTTTGATTTGAATCTCGACGTGCACTCTGGGCATCAAAGGGATGATTACAGAGCAGTGACGGCCAGAGATTGTTCAGTGTGAAGCAGTCACCTTGTTCTCTTCGTATTTGAACGGGATCTTGAGGTGCTCGGTGGCACGGATCATGGACTGCATGGAGGTGAAGATGTTCTGGTAGACAAGTTTGGTGAAGCCGCGCTTGTCCTCGTCGGTGTAGCCCGTCCCGTGAATGATGCGCATCTGTTTGATGAATGTACTCTTGCCGCTCTCGCCTGTGCCTGAGGATGAAAACAACAACAACATTTGAACAGGATTAGATCATATTTTGGCCTCAGTTACATATCAGCCTTTGGATTTTCAGAGTACCAAGGATATCAAAGCCTATCTGGAGCTTTTTCGCATTTGGCTCCAGTTTGGATCCGGCTTTTTTGAAGGTTTCAGCTGAAGGCAACACTTGTGAAGACTCCAGATGATGCCAACTTTATAAGGATAATAGTTTTATATGTCGATCCATTCACAAGTTGTAAATGCTGCCTAACACGTTTGTTATTTGCTTAATGGAATACATGATGTTAACTAACCACATAACATGTCCATATGACAGTAATATACAGCTATAATAGTTTCTTTGACAAGTATTAAGACTAGTGCTGTCAAACGATTAGTCTCATCCAAATTAAAGTTATTGTTTACATAATATGTGTACCGTGCATACTTATTATGTATATATAAATACACACACATGTATATATTACAGAAAAATGTAGTAAACAAAAAATAAAATAAATTAAAATATAAAATAAAATAAAAAAAAAAAAAAACATGTAAATATAAACAAAATAAAAACATATTAATCAAAAGTGTGTGTATTTACATATACATAAATATACACCGTACACACACACACATAATTTAAACAAAAACTTTTATTTTGGATGCGATTAATCGCGATTAATCGTTTGACACTACTAATTACAACAATGTGTTATGAAAAATTCTATATAAATTTGGAAATTAAAATATCCCAGTTTGAATACTAAATTGAAACCATTTAATCAATAAATCAATAAATAATTAAATAAAAAATAAAAAATTAAGCCAGCACTACAAACTACAATAATAAAATGTATTAAATTATTATTATTCTTCATTGGATTTTTTTTGGAACTTTTAAACACTTTCTACAAAAATAAAAAACTAAAATATTTTACATGTAGACATTTAATATCAACACTATTTTAAAAATATAAAAGACAACACCACAGAAAAGGTAAACTTCGATACTAACTAATTTTTACTACACTATTATTATTATTATCAAGATTACTAGACAACACTGGTATCATAATTTAATGGGCCAAATCTAAAAAAAAAAAAACATATGATAACATCACATATTTATCCTTACTGTTCTTATTTTGAAAAATGTTTATGCAATTGTTGTGCACTTAAAATTGATGGTGAAAAATTTTACTGTGTAATTAATAATCTTTGTATTATTTAAAACTTTGACAAATCGTATTTACAGTTTTGTGCTGAAAAGCAGCACACTGCAATTGGTGACAGATGCCAAAATGTACCAAAAAATTAAGTACTTTTTTTTTTTTGCAACAACCCTATATTGAAATAAATAAGTGTAGAAACCTTAAACGGAGAAGCCTTTTGCTTTTCTAAAAGTAGGGGATACAAACTTGTATACGTTCAAGTTCAGGGTCTAATCGTGTCGTTAACCATATTAGCGCTACGTAAACGAATACAGCAGCACTTTAATGAAGAAATCCTATAAAGCAACGTCTCCGTGCATTTCTTAGGTCCTGACCACTCAAACCAGTAAAAATGTTTAAGCCACTGCCAAAGTTCAACAATACTTCCCTGGAAACTTGGGAGGTCTTGGACCAGCAGGGGGGAAAAAACAAGTCGAGTAACCGTTCCGGTTTTCAAAATTTATCACGTTCTTGACAATACAGTGTCAACAGTTGGGAAAGTCGTGCTTGGATTGGTATGATAACCAGTCGCACAGGTTTAATCTTGGCGTAGGTACGATTCCAGTATTGACATCCTTGACAACTGCCATTTATTTAAACAAACAAGAGAGACTTAATCCAAAACCATAATCGAAGGCCTATAAACCGTGAATGGCTACAGAAGAACACAACCAATTTAAAATAAAATTTTTGTGAATTAAAAACGCCAAAATCTTTTGGGCTTTAGACACAAACACAAGCTATTTTAAATGACATTGGTCTCAATCACATCACTAGGCATTAGAAATCTTCTCTAGAAGCCATGGCCAAGTGGTTCGTTCACATGCTCAACCAACTCCCACCCAATACATTACATTCACATCCCACCCCTCATCGTTTTCTTGTCCCATCTTTCCCTGAGCTGAGTCATGGCTAGTTTTAACTCCAACAGCTGGATTGTCAAGCTCCGGTCCCCCTGCTGACTATCTGCTCGCTGTCTTCCTCTCCGTCTGTCTCTCTCTCTGTACTGTCGGTGGTTTTCTGACAGGGGAAACCCAATAAACAGCCTGGTTGCATAACCACTGCTCTCCTGGCACCTTCGGCTTGCCAAATAGCTGCACCTCCCTGCAGCTTTACAACAATCGCGCCACAGAAACCGAACCAAAACTGTTTGAACATTACTGGAGCACACTGATATCAGGTTTTCCTCCATATTAGGTCATTTTGTGGGAATCAAACACACAAATGTTTGATTGATGACAATATAAAGGCCTTAAGAGGAAACTGGAGACCTGGTGGTGAAACAAATGCATGCACAAAACAAACAGCGGGACGAATTTAACAGTCTACTGAAATAATAGAAAGGTATTTGTCTTAGTGGCTGGAAATTGCTGTTTGCAACCTGATTTTATTTCCGTAATCGGATATATTTAATCGAAACGGGACAGGCAATAAGAGGAGGAAACAAAAAAAATTCCCTAATTTTATCAACCAGGAACTGACTGGATGACAGGCTGTTAAATACCAAAATAGCACCGGACCAAATCAGAATTAGCTGAAAACAAGACCTAGAATACTATCTGACCGTTATCTCACATTAGCTATTAACCAAACCATTAGCCAACTGGCATTAGCTGAGAGAAATTACCCAAATAATTTATTTATATTAACAAATAAATGAAAATTTAATAGTTTATATTAAAAATATTAATAAAATACATAAGCATATTATTTTTTATTTTTGTTGTTATAACAACAACTAAAAACAATTACATGAAAAAAAAATGTACGTACACTACCAATCAAAAGTTTGGGTCACTAAGATTCTTTTTAAAGAATACTTCTATTCATCAATTAAGCAACGAATAAAAAAAAACAAAAAAAACAACAATTTAAAAAAAAAAAAAAAAAAAAAAAATCTTTATAGATGTTCTGAATTTTCTATTCATAACAGTTCTGAAATGTATCAGTTTCCAAAAATATTAAGCAGCACGCCTGTTTTTAACATTAAGAATAATAATAACAAATGTTTTTTGAGCAGTAGGCCTAAACCAGCATTTCAGAGTGATTTCTGAAGGATCATGTGACACTGAAGACTGGAGTAATGATGCTGAAAATTCAGCTTTGCATCACAAGAATAGATTACATTTTACAATATATTAAAACAGAAAACGGTTATTTTAAATAGCAATAACATTTCACAATATTATTGTTTTTCCTACATTTATGTCAAATAAATTCAGCCTTGGTGAGCAAAAAAAGCTTCTTTTTTTCAAGCTTTTGAACACTAGTGTAGGTTTGCATAATAGGCCTACATGATAAACGTTTAGGCTATATAGATAATATTAGTTCCCAAGCAAATATAAGCTAATTTCCAGATGTAGAAAATTATGAAATAAAAAAAAAAAAAAAAAAACTCTTTAGAATAGGGTAAACTGATGAATCAATGAATCCATGAAAACAAACTAAAACTACCAAACATCAAGGCCCAGCTATAGTCTCTTTATTGGGGAAAAACAGCAGTGAGTCTGGATCCATCCTATATTCATGTCTGTGAGCTTACAGTGCAGCAAAGTGGGTTGCCATGGCAACATTTTTACAGCATTTAGCGCACAGCAATGATTCAAAGAGAAGCCATACATTAGCGAGCCCTGCTCTTCTTTCACCATCAAATGTGTCAATCCTCCAACGGAAACCATGCCATGCAGGAAATGGCAAATTTGTAAAAGATCATTTCTGCGTTTCAGTCATGCCATGTTGCCGTGTGCTGCACAATAACACAAGCATGATTTTATTCATTCATCAACTGAAAATAGGGAAAGAAATAGATCATCTGTGAAGCACTACTTAAAAGTCACTGTTGTGAGTGCTTTAAAACTATTTCGGCCAAATATTTTTGGTTGCGAAAATGTCAGTGTATCGCTACAATACATCAAATATACAGCCCTCGTAATCGGCAATCACACTATCTATACATCAGCTTCAACAATTTAAATATATAAAAAAAAAACAGCAGATCATTTGGTATAAAATTAGACACTTAAAATCTTTTTTTCCATTTTAACCTGTTTTCTAAAACTTGCACAGGCACCTGATTGTGCTTCAGAATTGATGTTGGTTCAATCAAAAGTTCCAGCTCTACAGAACCGGTTTCCCCTGCTGGTGTAAAATGGCGGATACCCATAGAAAATCAGCTCACATCAGCTAATACACCCATGCCGGGATACGAGTGTGTGTGGGTGCTTGCTGGAGAACTGGAAGTGAGGGCAAGACAAAGCTTCCCTATCAACAGATGTAACGTTTGAATCTTGCACTGAAACTACAGTCTGCAATGTTTTTACAGCATATTTAGCAGTGAAAGGCACTAAGGTCCAGCAAAAGCATTAACATGCGCATAGACCTAAACTCCAAAAAGAAAATAAATGAATAAATAAAATTAAATTGAATTAAAAGAAAAAATATTAAATAAAACAAATGTAATATAAACAAAACAAAATAGAAAGTACAAATGTGAAAAATAAAAATAAAACTGTAATAAAAAGAAAAAAATAATAAAAAAAAACAAAATAAAAAAAAAAAAAAAAAAAAAAATAAAACCACAAACATAAAAATAAAAAAAAATAAAAAAAAATCAAAAATAAATTAGCAATAAAAAAACAAAATAGAAAGTTCTAGTTCTAAAGTGAAATAAATAAACAAATAAAAAGTTTTTTTTAAAAAAGTAAAAAAAGAAGTCCGTGCCATTAGCCTTGTGGTTAGTGCGCCAACATATAGCGCAACTGAGCTCACGGTGACCCGAGTTCAATTCCCGTCTCGACTCTCCGCACCCCCCCCCCCTCTCCGCACCCAATGCTTTCCTGTCTACTTTCTACTGTCCTGTCCGTTAAAAAAAGAAAATAAAAAAATAGAAATGCAAAAATAAATAAACCTTAAAAACGCAATTATTAAAATACTATAAAATAACCTAGCCATAATAAAACTGCAATAAAATAATAATAAGTCAAATAAAATTATAAAAATGAAAGAATTAAAAAAAAAACACTTTAAGGAATGAAACAAAAATAAAAATACATAAAACCAACAAATAGCACTCTGCTGTTTTTAAAAGAAAGTCAGCTGCTACTACTTTGCCAGTCCCTCCCAATTTCCAAGAAAAAAAAAAAAAAATAGAATAAAATTAAATTATACAAGATATTGAATATATAAAAACTAATTTATATATTACAAAAAAAAAGTATAATACTACAATAATATATACAAAAATAACTAAATTAAACAAAAATAAAAAAAACTCCTCTTTCACGAAATAAAAAAAAATAACAAAAATGTATATATAATAAAACAATATATAATACATAAAAAAAAAAAATACACAAATAGCACTGTGGTAGTTTTAAAAGAAACTTGTCTACTTCTTCACAAAACTCAACCTGATACCGGAACTCTGTTGAACAAACACAAACACTACAGTCTCTGCAACTCCAGCTCACTGGTTTGAACATGGAAATCATGAGGTATGTATTAACGGAGTATTTGCATGGTTTTAAACTCAAATGCAAATCCTGAAGCCTTATCGTCATGTGGTTGCAAATGCTAACCCAGCATTTCATAAACACCACCACAGTGGACAGATTGCTTATCTTGAGTGAGGAACAGAGTTTGAAATCCGCTACGGCACTTTGTCCGCACTTTCGAGAGCAATTCATCGCGAGTGGGCCGAGTAATACTTCAAATTCAGCTTCCATGCAGTTTGAAGGACACAAAGACTTCACTAGTGATAAAGTGAAATGAAAACAGGCCATTTGTTGGTTGCATGAGAACAGTGTCAGCTTTGTTCTAGGTGTGTCCAAAAAAACAAACATTCTGTACAATCTTTATGAGTCATGCAGCTCCTCCACAACACTCAGGTGTTATAGACTCGGTGCGCTTTCGACTCGGTAAATATTGGCTAGAGCTGACCGTGTGGTGTAACAAGAAACCTGGAAGTCCGGGTTGTCATTCAGACGTGCCCATGCCAGGAACGACATGCTTAGTAGCACGTTTTTTGTGAATACAGTATTCAAGTGAGTGACGGACAAGATCCTTTTCCTTGCTTTCTTTCTCTCCGGATCTCTGCATCCGGATCATGTGACACAGCAACAGCGTGCATTCATGTGTGCTGCAGAAGTGTGGGCTGAAAATGAAGAGTGGTTGCCCTCGGCTCAAGTCCCCCCAGCAGAGAACGCCAACACACGCAAGCTTCTCTCTACCTCAATCACCCTGTATCTTCAGTTCCTCAACCAGAGAACAAAACGCAGCTTATACACGCTTATACACTTGTCAAAATGATACGAATCAATGAATGAAAATAGCTGACGAGGAATGCAAAATTGGTGCATCGAGTTTGTGCTCACATTTTGCAACGTTTGTAGAGATGCACAATACATTGGTATTATATCGGTCATCAGTTGATATTACATATTTTTTACATTACATTATATTTAATTATACATGCAGATTTTAGCCTTTTTTTAATACCGTACATGATTGTTGCGACACCCAAATTTGGTAATACTAATTTTAATATCGGTTATACATAGTAATTATAGGTCAAGATTTCAATACCTGTTCATCCCATTTCATATTCTATTTATACAATTTTTACAAACTATGTCAAATATAATTTTACATCTCCGGTAACATAACGGTTATCGGGTGATGTTAAAGATTTTTTTTTGTACACTTTTCATGCCTTACATGATTGTTGCAACACCTAAATTTACTTGTAGCATTTCGATAATTTTAATATTGGTTAAAACATAGTAATTATTGGCCAAGATGTCAATATCGGTTTATCCCAATTTATATTTATTAAATTTTAAACATACAGTAAAACATACTTTTACTTTATTAAAAGGTGATGCGTTAAAAAATACATTTGTTGGGTATGTGCATAAATGATATATTGGTAACATATCAGTTATCGGCCGATATTACAGAATATGCACATTTCAGTTGACTTAAAGTCGATCTTTAGCAAATCTCAAAGTTTATATTTATTTTTCATGCTGTTCACAGCGTTTCCCACAGACTTGCACTATATTTGTGGCGGCATATATATGCAAATTAATTTTCTGCCAGCAGGAGGTGCTTTTAAAACGAGAAAGATAGCGGTTTCCCTGGTAACGCTGTACACAAAGCAGCGCTCAGCTCACAAACGCTGCTTTATCAGGCATTACATGCAAGATGAAATGAAAATTACAAAAACAAAAAATTTCTAAAGACAGTCGGTTCCCTACAGAAAAAAACACTGATATAAAAATACGTGTCGCGTTTTGATTTTTAAACGTGCAGTGCTCATGTTTATTCAACGAAGTCAAAGACTTTGTGGAGGTCAGTTTTGATATTGTGGCGGGCCACCACAAATAAATCAATGTATGGGAAACACTGGTACATTATAATGTTTATTAGTAGTTATAAAGCACATTCTACATGACCATGTCTTTAATTCTACCCAATACCTAAACTTAACAAATACCTCACTAATTATTAATAAGCAGCAAATAAGGAGTTTACAGAGGCTAAGTTCGTAGTTAGCCTAATCGTTTGTTAACAGCGAGAACTGGACCTTAAAAAATAAAGTGTGTTTTTCTAATTGGCCAAAACCTGAAAATAACTATCGGACAGAATCTGCTCATCCCTCTTTATATCTTAGTCTATATTTTATTTTTCATTATTTTTGCACACATTGTATGTTAGATTTTCACTTTATTTTATAAAAATGCTGGAAAAAGTAATAAAATTACTTCTTAAAGTTAGTCATGAAGTAACGGGTCTTCAAAAAATAAATAAACCTCAAAAAGGACTGGAATTGCAGGAATAAATGTAGGGTTTTATGATGGAAATTGCAAGACTTTAAGACCTTTTTAAGACCACATAAAGATTTAAAAACTAAACTGAAGGGAACGGAATACACCAATACATTGTTTAAAGGTAAATAGTTGTTTTAGAAACACTTCACAGTTTAAAAGTGCAACTTCCAACCAATCTCCAGTTTTTTATTATTCATTTTACAAAAAAAAGCTCCTAACCTCTAGAATTTAGAAATTCTTCAGTATTTTTGGCTTGCTTTCCAGTACAAATGTCAAAAGATTCTTAAATCAAAATACGGTTATTTGAGGGAGAAAAATTACATAAGATAACCCAAGTTTCTGTGAAACTGATCGAAATGAAGTGAATTTGTGTCGATGGTTGCATGAACAATTCAAAGGCAAAACAAGTTAAGCATAATTTTAAGCATAAACTCACTTTATTTTGTTAAGTTTCTCAGAAAACAAGATTTCATATGCTCACTTTGCATCTTTGCAAATTAAAAGGATGTTTCATAATTTGTTTTGGAAAACAAGTTAAAAAAACAGAGGAAAATTAAAATTTTTAGAAATGAATGCACCATTTAATGCTTACTAAGTATTTAAGGCTTTCTACTCTGATTTAAGATCTTCTTAAGGCCTTAATTTGTGGAAATGAGACTTTCTAAGACCTTCCCAAGACCTGAAGAAACATATTACCAAAACACAAATCTGTTGCTCTTTGAGAACATGGCCTTGTAAGCCCTGAGCGGTGACAACTTCCTCTCAGCTTTCAGATGGAGCGGACGAGAGTTTACCAAGCTAGAAGCAGAAGGTTAACAGTGCTTGTTGGTCGTGCAAGGCCCTCTTCCTCCACCGAGGCGTATCTTATTGCTGTCTTTCCTCTGCGAGTCTGGACACAAAGGCTGGTTGTGTTGCATGAGCTTTCTAAGGACATGCGTTCTGTGAAACGCTTTTATGGGTCAGCCCACACTACACAACTCGGCCCCGTGACCGTGTCTGTTCATCTACTCAACTCAATTATACCACCCCTATCAAACCAAATCCACCGTTTTTTAACAGCAACTTGGCGCGCGGCAGCTGGTTTAACTGTTTTTGCCATTTTTGGGAACAGGATTGGCTTGTAAAACCACAACCTGGACAGAACAGGTTTCATTCTCGACGTTGGCGCTTCATGGTATCGTCGCGCCTGCCAAGGATCAGTAAAAGAGACACAACCAAAAAAAATAAAATCTGGACCTTCTTTGACTTCACCAGTCATAAACTGGGATGCAAACACCATCCTAAATAGATTTTGCAACCCGAGTTTCAAATTAAGGCTCTGATTTAATTATTTTCATAGTTACTGCATCTCTCCGATCTGAGAACAATATAAGGACGTGTGTTATGAAACGCTTTCACTACTGAAATATTCAGATACAATCTCTAAGGCTTAAATTGCTGACAATCTAGCTTTGCTTACAGCCACAAATGAGCTAATGGCTCTGACACCAAAACGAAAGCAAAGAGCAGCCTAATGGTCAGATCATGAGACGAATGTAAACTGACACTAGTGCAACTCAAAGACTCTTTAAAACACTTACTAATGTTCATTGCTAATAAATTAACATGGAGGCTTTGAGTAACAGTTTAATGGCGGGAAAAAAATGGTCTCATAGCCTTATTTATATATATATATATATATATATATATATATATATATATATAAAATATATATATATATATATATATATATATATATATATATATATATATATATATATATATATATATATATAAAATCACATTATTATACATTATGTACATTGGATATTTTAAACATATTTTTAAAAATATGTACCCAAGAAAAAAAACAATAAATAATTTTCAATGTATTTTACATTTTAAATATTTCTTCCCTTATAACAAAGCAAAACACAATCATTATATAATTTTAAATATATATTATTATTATTTTTTTAAATGTAAAGAACAGATTCATTCACTATGTAATATTCCATGAAATGCCCTTATATTTCCACGACCGTGGGAACGCAGGATCCCACTTGAACTGGGTCTACATATCCCATCAGCATTCTTTTTAGGATTTTAGACATGTGGACATAAAACACAATGCAGATCAACACCTGCATGCATTACATAAAGCGAAATCATGCACACGAATGTCAAGCAGTGAAAGCAACGCTTCTATTTCGACTTCAACAGCATGTCAGCATCATTATGCATTAGATCCACAAAGCAATAAGCGTTTATGTCAAACCTCATGCGTCTTCTGGCCGTCATTGACAGTCACAGCAGCTGTCAGCGATGCACTTACCCAGCAAGAGGAGTTTGAGCTCTCGTCTCGAATCTCGTTTGTCTCTCCGGAGCTGCTTGTCGATCTCGGCGTTAATTCTTTTGGACTCCTTCGCCTCTTCGCTCATGCAACAGGCCATCATGGACTCCAGAGTCATCACCACAACCCCTGAACATACAAACCCCTACGACACACACCCCTACGCAACCCCTCCCAAAGAAAAACAGTCTAAATATTAACAAAATCTATCTAAAAAATGTTGTTTAAAAATGCAGTAGACGTAACGTTAACGTTAAATCGATTCAGAAAAGAGACCCCAGCCTGCTCATACAAACGCATCTATCAAACAAGGCCAAAGACCGGATGAGATTGGAGGCCAGATGTGAATCTAAAAATCTCCCCTACTATCAGACCCACTCGAGCCCTGTTTTTAGTATCTGTAATGACTACCAACCAGAGTCCCGGAGGGACACACTAGCCTGCCACGACATCCGTGCTGTCCTTTGCTGTCTCGCTAAGCTAACCGCCCCAGTGCCCAGACTCACCGCAACACTGTCCATCAGCTGCCCGGATCTCTAGCTAACACACGGCGACAGGTGGCAGAAGACAGCCAGACGCTAAAACCCCAAAAAACAATTACCAACCCGCACACATTTGATTCTGAGCATCCAAAAGCCGAAAAGTTAATTAGCTACGCGCAATAACTAGCTTAATTGGGTGGGCTAAGCTGCTAGCTAGCCGGAATCTTTATTTACACTCAACGCGCTGATTTCACCGCTCATTTCTTTGCATCCGATTGGGCTTCAAGGATATTTAAAGTCGAAAAATCGGCAAAGGAAAATGACACAAGTGTGGGCTCCTAAAAAAACAAAAAAAGATTCGACGGAGTGAAAAAATTTCCAGATGATCGCACCGTCCAGTCCGGTGTGAGTCGCACACAAACCCGGAGCTGCGACAGCTGGAAAATGGAGTGCGAGTGACAGGGCGCCGAGCCAATCGGAGGAAGAAGCGCGCAGGGGGCGGGGCGTGGAATGAGGCAAGGTTGGTGGAGGAGCGGCTGTGGAGCGGCTGTGGAGCTCGCGGGGCGTGTCTCGCCACAAACCCTGCTATTCGACTGAATGGACAACGCCCATTCCCAGTCAGACATATCTGGAGAAGTACTAATCTCTCGATATTTTCATAAAATAATAGTTTCATATAATATATATAAAATCATATATATTCACATACAAAGGTTTATTACTTAAAAACAAATCACAGACAAATGGCGCTTCTGTTCAGTTTATAGTTGAAGTGACTTGAGAGGTGTTGTTATCACAAACTGTGAGAGAGAATTAACGTGCAGATTTACAAGTGATTCCTGGCTCTTTATCGACACCGTGTGGAAATTGCTTGGAAGAAAAGAGTCACAAATTATTATTTTACCTGAAGCTATTTAAAAGTTATTAGTAGCCTACTGATGCTGCTTTTGCTAGTTTTCAGCACTTGAATACTACCTAGACTGTTACAAAATTCATTTGTCATTTATTATCTTTTCATTTCTATGATACAGCTGTAAGGCCTACGAATAAAATAAAAATGAGAAAACTATATATGCCACTAGCAGCACGTTCTACTCCAGTAAAAATGAAAATATGAACTGATTTGAAAATCAGTTATACATATGTATATATATATATATATATATATATATATATATAGGCACATGCGTTAAAGGGATAATTCACCCAAAAAATGAAAATAACCTCCTCCTCCCCTGCCAAGTAACCTGATAAATCAACACAAACAGATTCTAAACACAATGATCAGCTAAAAAAACAATACTTGCAGAGTAAAAAAAAGTGTTAGTCACTTTAAATAGTTACTCAGCTTGGAAGAATGATGTCAAGGGCAGAGCCTGGGTGTCAGGATTCATTTCTCTGACTTCTGATTGGTTCTCTTCTGCTCTGTGACATATCCAGTATAAGGCAGACTTTCTGGAAATGTAGGCCTAACTAGTTTGTCTGTAGTGAACGAACGTAACGCAGTTGACAGAAAGCTCCTTCAAGGTGGCACATCCAGTGTTTATTTCAGGGAAGATGGATACTGTTTCCATCTTTCCTGAAGCAAAGTTTCACAACTGAAGGTGAGTGACTCTTTGTATATGTTTACGGTGATCGTGCATGTCTGACTGTTCTGCATTGAAGAACTTCCACAACTGAATTACAGTCCGAAGTGAAGAAACACGTCATTTTATTAGAAACTTACAGTTATTTTTCATAGCATTAGTGGTGACTATTGGTACATTTACATTTAATCATTTAGCAGATGCTTTTATCTAAAGCGACTTACAAATGAGAACAATAGAAGCAATCAGACCAACGAGAGAACAACAACAGTATACAAGTGCCATGACAAGTCTCAGTAAGTCTAGCACAGAACCCATAGCAAGGTTTTTTTTTTCAAGAATAGGATAGACAAGAAAAGAAAGTAAAAGTTTAAGCATATTTACAGTAGACAACATTTGAAGTGGATCTAAAAAGTTAATCAAAGTTGTCCTAAGACAAGAACGCATTTCGGTTTTAGGTTATAGGATAACTTTGATGAAAGGTTTTGATCTACTTCAAATGTTGACTACTGTACTTAATAGCCTATCACATTCACAAGTCTGGTTAGCCTGAATACCCTATGGATTTTGACTGTAATATCGTTTTCATTTTACAACTGAACATGTAGGCCTAATTAATATCTAATAACTTAATTTTCAGACACAAAAAAGTTAGTTCCAGAGGCTATAAAAATCAATGGGCCTACAATATAAACACAAATGGCTTTTTTTAAAAATGTATTTGCAGTTATTGCACCTCTGCTGGACAAATGGGGGATTACTACTTCTGTTGCATCTGCTGTTTGTCTAAAGAAGAGAGGGACGCCGTTGGCAAAAATAAGGAGATCAACCTCATCCAGAATTTTTCTTAAAACTTATCCACAGAGTTCTTTAATCAGAATTTTTCTTAAAACTTATCCACTTCAGTTGTTTAATAAAAATTGTGTCATGACTTTTAGAAATGGTGTGAGATATGCTCAATATAGGTTATATAGTTAATTAGAAAGTACAGTCAAATTTAAAATTTATTGTTACATAATTCAAATGATTTGATCCTTTACCCTGAAACCCGATTCAAAGTTTTTGCTTTTTGAAAATTAATGATCGAATTTGGAAGAAGAAGAAAAACTATCATTAACACTAAAGTAGGAATACATTTTTTTAGGGGTGCATGATAAATATCGGCCGATAATTAATGCGCATCTCGTCAGTAGAGCCGGTTCTCTAATCAGCGGTAAATTCCATCAGGTGTGTGATTTCATATAGAGCAGCTGTTACTTCACAGATCCGTTGTTAACTGACAAGCTGCGCAAATCCACGTTCATTATGCTCTATGTGAAATCACACACCTGATGGAATTTACCGCAGATTAGAGAACCGGCTCTACTGACGAGATGTGCATTAATTATCGGCCGATATTTATCGTGCACTCCTAATTTTTTTACATAAAGACATATTTTGTGGTTTCATACAGACCGAGAAACATTCAAACACACCCAGTGCTGAGCTTTTTGAAACAACAATTCAGTTCATTCACAATTAGGTCATCAATTATTCTTATATGGGAAAGATAACATTCCAGATAACAAATGACTATTTTTACAGCAGTCTAAAGTTATATAAACCTCTATTAGTAAGTGCATTTATTTTCTTTTTGCAGGTTTTCAATGCTGAATATGTGATTATTTTTTTCCTTTCATTTAGGCACGGTAGAAAGTGGAAAGACAACGTTTATGAAGCAGATGAAAATCATTCATGGAAGCGGATACTCAGAAGAGGAGAGGCGTAGCTACACTGCACTAGTTTTTCAGAACGTATTCCAAGCTATGAGTGCAATGAAAGATGCCATGAAGACCCTAAAGATCCCCTACTCCAACCCACAGAACGAGGTGATCAAGAGACCGAGTGTGTTTTTAAAGTAACTTTAGAGCCCAGAAATTAATGAGGGCCACTTCTTTCAGTCAACAAAGTGGTGGCAAATAAATAAACATGTTATTATGGAAAAATATAAAAGTTACAAATAATAAATAATAGTTAATTAATTAATTATTTTATACATACATACTGACAGGAAAAAAAGAATGAATCTCTTTTTTATCTGCATGTTTACACTAATTTAAGACAGACTGGATCTTGTACTGTAATGTATTGCCCTTCTCATTAGGTCTGTGATATCCATAGATTTATGCCCAGTGGTTCCAGGATCTGGATATACATCAGATAACGCAGCTGCAGAGTAATTATGTAGAGGCTATTCGTCATCTATGGGCAGACGAAGGCTTCATGGACTGCTACAAACACAAAAGAGTGTATCAACTAGACTCCACTAAGTAGTAAGTCTCTTTCACAAAGTTCTTGTCAATTCCTGTCTTTTACTGATTTAATGTTTGACTGCTTCCCTGATGCCACTGATAATTCATGTGATGAATGTGAAACAAATAAGGCCTTCATAAGCACATGGTATTATTTTTGATAAAAGTGATATTAAAAGAACAATGATGATAACATGTTTTTAAAGCTTTATTGATAACTTGGACCGCATTGCAGCAGAAGACTACATCCCTACCCATCAAGATGTTCTCCGTGTCCGATATCCCACCACTGGCATAACAGAACATTGCATTAGTATACAGAAGATCATTATCAGGTATTTCAGTTAACAACCAAACCTATTAACAATGTAGATTTTGCTGCCATTTAAAAAGAGTTCACCCAAACACCGTCATGATTCTATCATCATTTACTAGAAAACCAAGTGTTGGAGGAATTCAAGGTTGAGCCACTATCTGATTCAGAAAAGGACTTTATGAAATATGAGAGAAATGAGGGAGGAAGAGATTTAAGGGACAAATCTGGGACTGATAAATATTAACCGCACAGCAGATCAAATAGAAAAGTGGATGACTGAACTTGATTTCGAGTCTGTCTGTCTTTTCAGGATTGTAGATGTTGGAGCTCAGAGATCAAATAGAATGAAGTGGATCCATTACTTTGATAATGTGACGTCCGTCATATTTGTAGCTTCTCTCAGTGAGTACGACCAAGTTTTGGTGGAGGATGGCAGGACGGTAAGTTTCTGCTTTTCTCTTTTTCTTTTGGCCAAAAGGAAGAGACTACCTGAATGAAAAGCAAATAATCAGTGTTTTTTTTTTTTTTTTTTTTTACATGCCATTTAAAATTTTTCCTGAAGAATTATTGGGAGTCCAGTCCCATAATATTTTTTTGCCAAATGTCAAGTTGATTGTATTGCATTATGGGATACAGTACCTATTTCAGTACACTGTGTCATACATTTCAATATATAGCTGGTTATCAGGGTAAACTTTTAACTATAAAATACCCAGATAACCTACTACATCTCCCACAATGCTGTGTGCTCAGATGGCATCTTTCTCAACTTGATCAGACTGCCAAAAATTCAGATGTTTTTACACCATATAATCATTTATAACTATTTTACATCTGAGATGGCATAATGAGGTGGCCGTCCTACCATTTTTTTTCAAAACTGGTATTCAGCAAGTTGTACACTAGTATTCCCTTCCTTACTAGTGAAGAATACTTACTTAATAGTTCCATAGTAAACAAAGCCATGTTCTGAATTCAGAAAAACAGACTAGCATGCAATACAATACCTTTTATATTTGTTTGTCTTCATATGTCTCCAGTCCTTCCTGTGTGATAATGATAAATCTGTGCACTTTTCTTCTCTTTGGCTCCAGAACCGTATGGAAGAGAGTTTGTCACTGTTCTACAATACCATCCATTCACCATGGTTTGCTAATTCCTCCATCATCCTCTACCTGAACAAAATGGACATCCTAGCTGAGAAGATTCAGTTCTCTGATCTAAAAACATACTTTCCTGAATTTGAAGGTATAGGTGCACATTAAATGTAAATGCCGAATTATATGTGTGATCTCTAGTTTGACACTTGGTTTGCTTATCTGACTCTTTTCTTTGTGGTTTGGCGCCAACTACAGGCAACCGTGGGGACGTTCATGATGCCATGCTGTTCATCAGAAATTTATATATGCAAAAAAATGTTTCCTATGAGGAAAAGAAAAGCATCTACTGTCACTTCATTTGTGCCACGGACACCATAGAAACCCGTAAACTCTTCAATGACATTAAAGACTTTGTCCTCATCAAGGGCCTAAACGAGCATAAAATGCTCTGAGCCCAGACGCACCTTTAGTTTCATTCACCATCAGACTTTATTGATCTCAATGCCAATTCATCTGCACTTGAAGACACAGCTATTTTATGAAGCCTTTAAATTCTATTTTATATATATTAAAAAAATGTATAGGTTAGTTGCTTTAGTTTGTTGCTGGTCACACATTTTCTGTAATAATCCAAAAGCCAAATAGAAAAATCATTGTTTTTTTTTTTTTTTTTTTGAGGGAACCAGCGAGATCCTAATTTCTGGGTTGGTCTACAAAAAATTGTCCTGACAATGATGACCGCTGCATCCGAAAGCTAAAAATGTATGTGGAGGAGGAAGGCAACAAGGCACATTCAAATTTAAATATTATATATCTTGTAAAGTTTCAATAATGTAAAACACTAAATTGAATATTCTCTTTAAAACAGTATTTTGACAATTTAGTTGAATAATAGAATAACCAATGACAAAAAAAAGAATCGCAGGGAAATACATTTATCCAAAAAGCACATTTATTATTACAGCGAGTTGAACTGTTCAGGACAAACAAAAGATATCACCACAGCTATCACCTAAAAAAAAATAAAAAAAAAATAAATACAAAATAAAAAGTTGTGGATCATCCAATTAACAACATACAGTATTAAGAGTATTTCAAAGGTAGGGACATTCTAAAACGCTTAACGTGAAAAACGCTTAACGTGGCTTAATGTACTAGTGATATTAACAGACCAAACTCACTAAACATCATACTAATAAAGTATACTATGTACAAAAAAAACAGGTGAGCCCTGAATATGAATGCAACGCGTTTAATAACACGGTTTTCTATGGGAGGAAAAGGCTTAATGTGTTATTAAACGCGTATACTTTATTATACTTTGTTATTAAACTTTATATACTTTATTAGCATGATGTTTAGTGAGTTTGGTCTGTTAATATCACTGTCTTAGTACATTAAGCCACGTTAAGCGTTTATCACATTAAGCGTTTTAGAATGTTCCCAAAGGTACAGTATGTAAACTTTTGAAAAGTGTCTCATTTAGAAATTCAGTGGTTGTCTTGTGGAGTATGTAGGCCCTATGTAATGTCTGTGTGTGTGTGTATGTATACGTAAAAATCTGTTATGTGATATAGCTTATTCAGGACAGTAGTAAATCTTTTTTTTTTTATGACCCATCTCATTTATTACAAATTATTAACATTTTGTATATTCTGCAAGGTAAACTTATGAGCAAAACTGCATGTCATAATAGCAACACTATGAATGCAAATTGAATGATTTGATTCAATAGCCTAAAAAGTTAAAATGTCTAATATGTACATCTAATTCATGGAAACAGTGAATAATAATTAATTACAATAAGTATTACATTTAGAAGTAACAACATGCCACTTAGGTCCTTGCGTGTGTCTCGATGAACACGCAGCAAACACAAAGTTGAAGGTTAACAATTTAACAGATCTACACAAACATTATTTTCCACACAAAGGAACGCTGGAGACACACGTAACATTGACAAGACCCAACAAACTAAAACTGAACAGACAGCAACTTAAATACACCGACTAAACAAATTAACAAGACACAGCTGAACATAATGACGAAATCAAATCAGTGAACATGACAACAAACAATCTGGCAGGAACGGTGAAAACAAAAACAAAGTGTAGTTGTGACAGCGTGCCAATTCTGGAGGGGGCCCATCATACCCCAAGGGTCTAATTTGATCTTTTTACTTAATAAGAAAAAATAGAATTTTTTACCCAACAAATCTAAAAACATTGTGTTCACAAATCCCTCATTAACAAACTAAGAGACAAAACTTTGATATTCAACATAATAGGAGTGTCATAGATCACTATTTTCCAGGGAAAATAAACCTCAAAAAAATTTACAAAAAACTAAATCTAAAAAACACCTATAAAAAATAATTAAAAAGCTATGAGAAAAAAAAGTCACTATAAATAGTTACTAAACTTGGAGGAATAATATCAGATTTCCCATTGCATTGTCAGAAAAAAAGATACAAAAGCTGTCACTGGGGTGGTACCTTTTTGAAAGGCACATACAGTATATGTACCATTAAGGTAGGCCGACTAATATGTAGCAATAATTTAAAAGACCCATTTTTTCAATCTCCTCACATTCTCTTACCTGCCTCACAGTCACATGACTCACTGATGGGCCATTAGGGGATGGCCCTTTGTCTCTCAGGTCTGAATCACTAAATATTCATGGACATTGTCACTCCCTCGCATAAAGCCTGTCTATCACAAAACATGTCTTACAAAATTTAAATCAATATATTGTTTTCTGTGAATGAGTAAACAGAATGATTTTCACATTATTTTGATATAAATATTCTAGCCTACAAGAACAGGGGCATACATTTTGTCTGAGAGTTGTGGGGGACAATAAACATAAAATTTCTCAAGAGCAATTTTTGAAGCGGACACAAATAATACAGCTAAAATTGTACTTGTAAGGACAAGTATACACAGCCTTACTGCTATTAGTGCAGCAGGAAGACCGTGCCACATTAGGCAACTTCAAGCTGTTGTGGCCGTGCCGCGACTGCGCTCATGTCCATTGTAGACATTACTATACGTCAAGCAGGTAACGTAGTGGACTCACTGAAAAATACATTGGCATCATTTGTATTAAAGAGAAAAGAATCACTTCTTCCGATGTTTAAGTGAATAAAATAGCCTAAATCAGCCGAGTTCCACAACTATTGGCTTTGTTCTCGCTCACCGGACTTGTGTATGTGTAGGTGATGCAGCCTTGCCATAAACTTTTTTACACATCTGAAGGATTTAATTTTTTCCCTTCCATCAGATCAGAAGTCTGGAATGTAGATGGGCTACAAAATGAATTCTTCCCATAAACTGCCTCAAGATTATCCCCGGAAAATAGCCAAAAGTAAGGTTGTGATTTCTGACATGTTTATAATTCATTGATGCTCAGTGAAATACAACCTTTAATGCCTATCTCCTTTAACATATATTTTTTAACACATACTGTTTTCATTTCCTTTTAGCCCTGACGGTGACTGTCACATTATAGTCTAATACGGTGCTTCCCAACCTTTTTTTAGTCACAGAAATTTTAACAAATTTGTGGCACCCTCCAAAATTAATTTTGTCACAATACTTGAATTTCTAACTTCGATATTATACTTTGAAAAGTATACATATTCGATACATCAGGGAAGAACTGCAAAATACAGCCTACTGTCATACAGATATTTTTAATAGGCTACTATTAAATTTTTTTGTCCATCAGTGGTGGCAGTCAGTAGGCTAATTTCTAATGAAGAGAACAATTTATATGACAGATTTTAATGTAGGCTTTTATTCATATGTAAACAGTGTTTAATTGCCATTATACCTACTGCAGCTATCTCATTCAGTGTATTTTTAATTTTACAGTGGGGTAATTTTGTTGCAGTAGCATGAGATAACTTGATTTCAAACTTTGAATTGAACAAAAAATGACAAGTAAAATAAAAACAAATAAAGAAATTACTAATGATAGCACAAATAAAAAAATAACGATAGGCCTACAAATGAAATAAATTGCTTTTTAGTTTTTCAGGTAGGTCTAAAAGTAGGACTATTAAGAGATTTAGTTTTTTTTAACCAATTATCCAAATAATATTTAGTCCTTTAAAGCTATTATTATCAGAACAGGTGAGCATAACATAGCGGTTAGCAGATCAATGAATCAAAACTAGCCTAATCATGTTTCGAATACACGTTTTTCTGCGGGGTTCAGTTCCACGGGAAAACCACAGATTCGGCAACTGATGTGATGTAAAAGAGGAAAGCAGGCATTTGGACCAAAGCACTGTGAGGCAAGGGAGGGGAGACTCAAAACGTTTTTAAACTTAAAACGCATTTCTGCCCTGTTTGTGTTGTTTTACTAATTACACAATTATTTAAAGTATAAAACATTGTTATTTACAATACACAGCGTGGTTTTTAGTCATACATTTAGGGGGAACAACCCTCAGATAGGGGGGTTCCTGTTTTTTTCTTCATTATTTATAATAGAGCACACTTGGAATAAATGTATTTTTGTACGTGTAATAAGTTTTTGTTTTGCTTAATAAATATATATTTTACATACTAAACATGTAAATATTTTACAAAGGGATATTTTAATAACACTTTAATGTGATGAGAGGAAATGACTTGATACCAGTTTCTGATCATTAAAAAGTGCTTAACATAAATTTATTTAAAGGGGTCATGAAATACATTTTTAAATTATTTTATAATATTTCAGAATTTATATATCAGGGGCGTGTCTGCTGTGAGACGTCAATGTGAATGCCCACTAACATGATTGGCTGTCATCTTTACATATGAAATGAGGATTACATTAGCATTCATCGAAGGTTGCAGCACTGCAGTGTAGCTAATCACAGTCATGTCTACTAAGCACATGATGCAATGATTTACTTATTGCAAAGCTTTTTCTGCCATCTCACAAAATACTTTACATACAGCACGTGATTGCGAAAACAGATCTCTTCCGTGTTTCCGTTCAAGGTCAAATATGCACACAATTATGTCAAAATGTCCATTATGTGGAGTATTCCCGTCAACACAGTCAGTTATGTGTTAAAGGGGTCATATAATGCAATTTAAATTTTTCCTTTCTCTTTGGAGTGTTACAAGCTCTTGGTGCATGAATAAGATCTGTAAAGTTGGAAAGACTAAAGTCTCAAACCCAAAGAGATATTCTTTATAAAAGTTAAGAGTCAACCACACCTCCCTAAAACGGCTCTTTCTAACACACCCCCACATTTCTACGTCACGATGTGGGAAGAGTTGCATAATGCCGCCCAAATGTTCATGCAAAGAAAGAAGGCGTAACTTTTATTCTCTCTGTTGCCACCGCTGCCATGTCGTGGAGACACTGTTTTGTTGTGAAAGCGAAGCTACTTTTTTTGGCCTTCCAAAAGAGGAAACAACTAGAAATCAGTGGTTAAGTTGTATTTCAACACTGTTCCAGAACAGTCCAACCCAAATATTTAGATGTGTGCTGCGCATTTTATGGAGGATGAGGACTGTTTCCTGAACCAGTAGCCTGTGGCACAAAGGCTGTTTCTATAAAGTTGGGTAGTTCAAACTTTGCAAGGACAGTCTGGCGCTTCTGACCCACAGCCTGTAAGTACGTTTTATAATAAAAAAATAATCCAACAATGATTAAAAAAATACTATTTATCAGCAGAATAGTACTTCTTGTTGTTTTTCGTTTCTCTGATCACAAATGCAGACATGGTTTTATGTTATGCAGCGTGATACACAACGCATAAAAACACAGTATAAGTCATTATAATCAGTAATTATGTCCACACTGGATGCAGCAAATGCCTCGTTTGTAATGGGTTTTATTGGTTTTGTCTCGTCACGCGGCATCACAGTATGGTAAGGGGTGTAACATTTCAGTCACACGCTTGAAGCATTCGGCCAATCACTACGCATTGGATAGCTGGCCAATCAGCATACACCTCGCTTTTCAGAACAATGAGCTTTGTAAAAATCAGCGCATTTCAGAAAGGTGGGGCATAGAGGAACAACAATAATGTACATTATGTGGAAGATAATGTGTTTTTTGAACCTAAAACCACATAAACACATTGCATTCCACCAAATACACAACATAATGTTGTTTTTAGCAACATCATATGACACCTTTAAATAAATATTGACAGTTGGGTGAAAACCAGATGTGCATCAGTGTACTGGATCCATGCAGTTGGTCTTACAGGGACAGCAGTCTGCGGAAAGCTGACCTCATACATCATCCACTCGGAGCTGCTTCTGTGTACAACAGTGAGCGCAAGCACTTCTTTTGGACTGATGCACTGCAACACCCACTGAGTGGCATTAAACAGCTTGAAAGATCAAAGACAATTTTTAATATAGGCTAACTTCGATTGGATTCATCTGAAAGCACAAAGTCATATACACCTAGGATGACTTGAGGGTGAGTAATTTATGGGCTAATTTTCATTTTTGGGTGAACTAACCCTTTAATGTTAATCACTCACTGCACTTAACTGAATAATTTTTGGATCTTTACTAAGAATCAGATTGATACTATGCAGTGTTATATTTATACACTTTATTCAATTTCCATATGTTAAATAAACTGTTCATATTTACTAAAGCTCGAAATTAATATGAATGAACCTTATAAGGTATTTTATTTCAACCGCAGAAAGATGTCAATACACACCATTTTTCAAGTTTAAGTCCACAGATGTTAATCTACTCTCCTGTCTGATTTGTTTGTCAGACAAAATGGCGGATTTTGCATTATGATTTGGTCAGATTGCCTGTCAATCAAACTCTGTGTGAAGGATCAATTCACATTGTACAGCAAAATGTCCAAGTATCGTCATGTTTACCGTAGATATAATTTAACTCATGATTCGAAAAACTCCATTATAAAAACCCATACAAACACACTGGAAGTCACTGGCTACCATCAACTGTTTGGTAACCAATATTTTTCAAAATATCTTCCTTTGTGTTCAACAGAAGAAAGAAACGCATATTTGGGACAGCTTGAGGGTGAGTAAATTATGAAAAATTTTTCATTTTTAGGCAACCTATTCCTTTAACAAACTATCTTCTATTCTTTAGGGCAGGGACCCAGTGCCTACTTGTAACCAAAAAATCCACAATGCTTCATGATGATTTAAATCTATAAGACAAAGACAGACGATACATACATTTTCCACTCAAAATAGGTCATTTAACACAAGCAATGAAAAGTATATATTCTTGTAAATAAAAGCACATGCTTCAATTCGTTGTCATTTAAAACAGTTCAACAAATCCAAAACAATTAAATCATTTTAATATCAAAACCAAACCATTCTTGGACCTCAGTCTTTATTGCATTGCATTTTGCGTGTTCAACAGTCTATGAGCCCTGCCAAGAAACAAACAACTTTATGCTTGCATTTGGAGCAAACACCAATTCCACAACAACGATCTTCACAACAGACGGTGCAAATATGCTTCACAAACAGCATCCTATGCCAAAACATTTCCTCCTCATCCTGAAAGTGAAATTTACATTATCACCTATTATTGTGGTATTATAGGCTACTGGAATTTCTGCTACATTTATACAGTAAAATTATTAAGCCCACAGTAAACCATTGTTTTGGTCAAAATATATTGTGTGACACTTCACTGCTTGTAAATGTGACAACCAGTCCTGCCAATTTCCCAACACATCACTATGGAAAGAGCTACTCTTAATATAAAAAAATTGTGTTGGTCACTTTAAATAGTTACTAAGCTTTGCGGAATAATGTCATGGTTCATTCTTCTGACTTCTCATTGGTTCTCTTCTGCTCTGCAACATACCCAGCATATTACACTTTAAAGGCAGACTTTCAGGAAATGCAAGTTGTTTGTCTATAGTGAACGAATGTGACTGAGCTGACAAAAACTCTTTTTGGGAAAACTCCTTCAAGGTGGCAAAGCCAGAGTTTATTCTGACGAAGATGGATGTTGTTTCCCATTACACACCGTAGGTTTTACAAATAAAGGTAAGTGTTTCTCTTTGTCATGTTTACTTAATTTTAGAGGTTGTGAAATACTGTACAGTAAAAGTGCATTTATTGTCCATAGAAGAGCTTTAACATTTTCATTGGAGTCTATGATTGATTAATCTATACATGTTTGTGTTCAACTGGTCACACTATTATTGGTGATGTTAGAAGCGGAAAAAAACATAAGCTTATTTTATTTGGGCAATATCACACAACAGAATAAATGCAGTCAACATTAAAATAAATCCTAAATAAAACAATTCTCTTTCATACATCAATTAAACAAGTAAGCATATTTAATACATGGCCATGCCAGTGTCTTTAACATGGTGGAACCATTTTTTATATTTTTGTTCTAGTTCAGGTTTAAGTATTAAAGTTCAGGTTCAGGTACCAGTTAATCAATTTTAAGCAGGTACATAACATGTTCTTCAAATTCATTCAGAAATAGGCCTATTCACACATTAATTCATAATCATTTGCCTCTTGAAAACAGCTCTGTAGTGTAGACTATCTTGTCACGTCGTTCAATTACGAATTAGTTTGCATAGTTGTTATTGTCAATTATTTAATATTTTTTTTAGTAAAACAATAGTCAAATATTACACGTATAACTACTTAAATCTTACCTCGCACTCTTTGACTGTTAAAACTGTGGTGTAGCGCTTTGAATTCACAAGGCTCCTGTTAATAAAAGCCCGCCATCTTGAATTTGATTGGCCATCTCAATCATTGTAACGTTGAGGAGCGCGGTAAGATGCTGATCGAGTCAGACCACACAGAAATGTACACGTATAGGGAGTAAATTTGGCAATATCTGATAGTTGGGGAAATCCTTGTTCTCCTCAAAGTATAATAAATGCAAGCTAGTTCGTATTATTTCTTCTCCAGCAACAACAACAACAACAAAAAAGTTCCAGAAGAAATAGAATGCTCTGAAGCTTCGCTTGTAACCTGGCAACGCAAAGACTAAAATATGAATAAGCGTAAACACAGAGCTCAAAGCGTTCTGTAGTCACTAAACTCAAACTCCAGTCCGGGTTTTCCTTTTGCTTCCCGCACACTAGTTCAAGAAACCCAAACTGCCAAATCTACATTTTATTTAAAGATGAACACATTCTACATGGTCATTTTAAAAGAATTAATAAATAATAAATAAATAAAATAAATAAATATGTTTTCACAACTACTCTACATCTTTCATATAAATCTTGGATTACTACTGTGCATGTTTCATCTGTTGCTTGTCTGAAGAGGAGAGGAACTCCATTTACATAAATAATGAAATCAAACGCATCCTTGCAGAGCAGAAGAAAAGACAACGGAGAGAAATCAAGGTGCTTCTATTAGGTGAGATGATTCTGTCAGACTTTTATCAGAACTGTATTAAAATTGGAAACATGCTGCTGATATATTTCAACTTATACTTTTTTCTCTAAAAGTAAAAGTACACTTAATCAGAGCATTAAATGTTGTGTCAGTAAGGGGTGTGTTACCTACATCATCTCTTGAGGGTAATTTCCTGTCAGGTGTTCCTATAAGAGCTGATTAGGCTTGTAGTTATAAAAACTAACTTCCCTGTTTTGGCCCTGAGGTAATTTTAGTCAATGTGTGACTTCAGTTCCTCTTCCCTCACTAAAGCAGGAGCAACATTTTTGTAATACAGTAAAAAAAGACAATTAATACACTAAAAAAAATAAAAATAAACATTCAAACAAAAGAAATCATTACACTTCTGAAGAGACAATAAAATACACAATTAAAACTTGAGATTGTTCTTATACAGGACAGAACACATTCCACCGAGTACAATGGCAAATTACTATTTTAGAGCAGTGTAAAATATAGTAAAGCACTATTAGTATGCTTTTATTTTATTTTATTTTTTTTTTATGTTTGCTGGTCTCTAATTTTGAAGCATGATCATTTTGCTTTAATTTAGGCACAGGAGAAAGCGGGAAGACAACGTTTATGAAGCAGATGAAAATCATTCATGGAAGCGGATACTCAGAAGACGAGAGACGTGGCTACACTAAACTGGTTTTTCAGAATATCTTCCAATCTATGTGTGCAATGACAGATGCCATGAAAGTGCTTAGGATTCCCTACTCCAACCCACAGAACGAGGTGATCAAGAAGCCAAGTGTGTTTTTAATGTTGATAATTTTATATCAACAATCATATAATCATAGATTTATTATGGATTAGAATCAAGTATGTCAAAAATTATGAATTGTAAAAAAAAAAAAAAAATTGCATACATAATAAAAAATCGACATCATTTTTATCTCTGTGTTTGCACCAATTCAGGATAGACTAGATCCCATACTGTTATGTATTGTCAGTCTCATTAAGTCTGTAATATCCATAGCTTTATGCCCAGTGGTTCCAGGATCTGGATATACATCAAATAACGCAGCTGCAGAGAAGTTATGTAGAGGCTATTCATCATCTATGGACAGACAGAGGCTTAAAGATTTGTTACAGTCGGCGCAGAGAGTATCAACTGCTAGACTCAACTAAATAGTAAGTGTATTTCATAGTTGTTGTTGTTTTTACTTCTTTGCTTTTCCTGATGGCACTGACAAATAATTATGCAAATAAGGCTTCACAAGGAATTCTATGGCACATGGATTTTACTGTTGTTGTTGTTTTTTTTTTTAAAGCTTTATTGATAACTTGGACCGCATCGCAGCTCAAGGCTACATCCCAACACCTCAAGATGTTCTTCAAGTCCGGTTCCCCACCACCGGCATCACAGACCACTGCTTTACTTTGGAGAAGATGACTCTCAGGTACAGCAATGAACAACCAAGCCCCTTAAAGTGAAAATGAAAATTCTGTCATTAATTACTCACCCTTATGTCGTTCCAAAACCCATTTTTTTGATGAAATCCGTGAGCTTTCTGACTCTGCATAGACAGCAACTGACACATTCAAGGCCCAGAAAGGTAGTAAGGACATCGATATAAAAGTCCATGTGACATCAGTGGATCAACCGTAATTTACAAGAAAACAAAAATAACTTTATCCAACAATTTCTTCTCTTCCATGTCAGAGTTTGGCGCGTTCATGACAGTACCACGATTCACTTTTCCAGCTGTTTAATTTACCATATTTACAATTTCAATAAATTTAATGCCCAAAGTATGCTTTAGTATAGATGTGAAAAATCTCTATTTATAGACACTGTGGCCGCCTATCCTATCTTGATAAATGTTCTTACCACATAACATGGTGTTTTGGACCCCACTGACTTTTATTTTAAATGGAAATTATTGACATTCGTCAGAATATCTTTTCTTCTTTCTCAGAAAGTAATAGGGTTAGTTAATTCATTTTTTGGTGAATTATCCCTTTAACTAATGACAGCATCATATCCTGAAATACAAACAAAGTCTTACCTCTATTGATATGCTGTACATTGCATGTGGTTTGTTGTTTACAAAACTTTCAAGGAACCTCTGGCAAATGAGTTAATTATGCAGACAAGACCAAATGTTCAAGGAAATCAAGGTGAGCCACTATCTGATTTAGAAGAAATGTGACAAAAAGGAAGAAGAACATTTTTTTAGGGACATATATGGGATGCAAATCAACCACAACAGATCAAACAGAAAAGTGGATGAGATGACTGAACTTGATTTCTGGTCTGTCTTTTCAGGATTGTAGATGTCGGAGGTCAGCGAGGACAAAGAAGGAAGTGGATTCATTGCTTTGAAAATGTGATGTCACTCATATTTCTAGCATCCCTCAGCGAGTACGACCAACTTCTGGAGGAGAATAACAAGGATGTACGTTTCTACCTCTCTCCTCACATGTCTACAGTCCTTCCTGTGTAATAATGATAAACATCATCATCCTTAAAAAAATGCACAACCTGGCTTCAGAACCGTATGGAAGAGAGTTTGTCGCTGTTCTATACAACCATCCACTCAACATGGTTTGCTAATTCCTCCATCATTCTCTTCCTGAACAAAAAGGACATCCTGGCCGAGAAGATTCAGTTCTCTGACCTAAAAACATACTTTCCTGAATTTAACGGTAGATTGGTGCACAGTAAATTAAGTGTAAGGCAAAATTATATGTGTGATCTCTTGCTTGGCATATCTGATTCGTTCTTCTTTTCCTTTCCTCTGTGGTTTGGCGCCACCTTCAGGAAAACGTCGGGACATTCAAGATGCCATGATGTTCATCAAAAATTTATATAGACAAAAAGCAGTCTCCTATGAGACAAAAAACGCCAAAAAAATCTACTGTCACTTCACCTGCGCCACAGACACCAAAAACATCCAGACAGTCTTCACTGATGTGAAAGACACCGTCCTCGTCCAGGCCTTAGAAGACTTTGGAATGTTCTAATGAGCCCCAGACGCACATTCAAGGCACTCGGCATCAGACTATATTGATCCCAATGCCAATCAACGTACATTCAGAAACACTAATATTTTATAGAGACATGTTTGCATACTCTTCAGCCAAACTAAATTAATTTTTTTTAATCATTATTTATAACTGACCATCCAAAATGTAATTATGGGTTAGTTTTCATGTTCATAATAACTAACCTATATTTACATGTGAAAAATTGACATTTTAAATTTACACCCATTAAAAATCACTGTGACATCAGTTTTTATAATTAAAAGAATGGCTCAGAAAGGTGTTTTGGACTGAGAAAAGCTCTCGCATCAATTTGTTATTTAAAGGGATACTGCACCCCAAAATGAAAATTTTGTCATTAATCACTTACCCCCATGTTGTTCCAAACCCGTAAAAGCTCAGTTCGTCTTCGGAACACAATTTAAAATATTTTGGATGAAAACCTGGAGGCTTGAGACTGTCCCATAGACTGCCAAATAAATAACAGTGTCAAGGTCCAGAAAAGTTATGAAGTCGTCGTCAGAATACTCCATCTGTCATCAGATGTTCAATCTGGGTTATATGAAGTGACGGGAACACTTTTTGTAAGCAAAGAATACAAAAGTAATTCCTTTGTCAACGGTCTCCTCTGTGCCTCTCCATATCACCGTTTGCTGTGTATGCATCCTTGTGGTGTGGATGATACAGAAGAGCATACACAGCATACGGTGATATGGAGAGACACAGAGGAGACCGTTGACAAAGGAATTATTGAATAAAGTCTTATTTTAGTTTTTTTTCTTCGCTTACAAAAGTTTCACCCAAACTTCATATAACCCAGATTGCACGTCTGATGGCAGATGGAGTATTCTGACGACGACTTTCATACCTTTTCTGGACCTTGACACTGTTATTTACTTGGCAGTCTATGGGACAGTTACAGGCCTCCAGGTTTTCATCCAAAATATCTTAAATTGTGTTCCGAAGATGAACTGAGCTTTTACGGGTTTGGAACAACATGGGGGTAAGTGATTAATGACAAAATTTTCATTTTGGGGTGAAGTATCCCTTTAATGCAATAAAAATCAGATTTCGTTGTCACATCCCAAAATAACTACTAAATTAAGCTTCCCTTAAAAATATAAAGCCATTCTTATTTAGCTATTATTGTACAATTCAACATAAAATTAAGTGGTAACTTTGTAACTGTGAACTTCTCACTAAGACCAAGTGGTAAGGTAGGTATACCACAAAAAGAGAACTAGTGTTACAGATGCATCCTGAGACAGAGCTGTCAAGTGAAGTGTCATTGTTTGTCAGACAGTGTCTCCATACAGCAAAATAGGATATGACAAACAGTAGCACTGGCCCTCTCATGACTGAGCCATTGTTCACTACACGGTGTAGTAGTGTGTCAGAATTAATCTCAGCTGTGGTTTTACTATGCATTTTTTTGTTTTAACAAGCACCAACAAGAAGGAAATAGTGTAAAAGGTTGATAGTAATAATAACAACATATGTTCTATATAGCATGAATGTGTGTAGTATGCATGTAATTTGGATGTACTACATTTGCCATGTTGTCTTGGTCATGGGACCTACCAGCTTTAGTTTGGTTTCACCGCACAAATCCTCTCCTGTGGCCTCATGGGGTAGTAAAGTGTCCACTGAATGGACTCAGAATCTTCTACAGAGGTCATTCAGGTACTTTTTGCCTGTTGTTTCATGAATACTATGAATTCCGACATACTATCCTTTTCACATGCTGTTTTCCACCTATTCTGAGAAGTGTGCATATTCAGATGCACCCTCCTAAACACCTATATAGAATGCACTATTTCTGTCATTTGTAGTGGTGTCCGACTCCATGGGCCTGTCCCTATCCCCATACCTGTGGTCTTTGCACTTGACCACTTTGATTACATTATGTATTTCTAGAATTTGGCCCAAGTGTTTTAGTGCGCATTAAGACAAGTGTGGATACAACTTTTGATTACCTGATGGAATGTTGTAAAAAATGCTTTAATAGTGCTTTATTTACACATTTTGTATTTTCAGTACATTGTACTTTAAAGTAAACTTCCAAATGTCTGTTCAATAGTCCCTAACAGTCATTATAAATAATAACATTATTTAACTGTGTTTCTAATGAAGTTGTAAAAAGCAGTTGTAAATGTTTTACAAAATACACACACTCATCTCTGCAACACTATATTTTACTACCAAAATTGTAATCTTAATTTAACTTACACTGTTTTGGTGATTTTCAACCTGGGACAGAGTTTCCTGTCGCATGCACGCACTCTCAGGTGTCCAAAACCATGAGTAAAAATGTGATTTTTTTTTAATCCCATAAAGACCCATAAAGAGTGTACAATAGATGTTCACTCAGTGGCTAGCCGTTAGGTCTACACCCATACATTGTGAGGACAGAATGAATTCCCGCAGTCTTGCCAGAATATGGCGTCTGCAACATTTCTGGCGCACTCAGTGTATGAATTCACTCACTTGCTTTCATTAACTTTCAGAATAGTGGATGAGTTTATAGGAGATATTTTCAGATAAAGCATAAGTGTTAGATGAGTGAATTAATACAGTTTCTGAATGAATGTTTTGAAAGAATCTGTTCATTAAAGGTGGGGTGAGTGATTTTTCAAAAACGCTTTAGAAAACTGATTCGGGCCGAGTAGCAAAACAAACTTGTAGCCAATCAGGAGTAAGGGGCGTGTCTTCTCATGATGGGGACGAGAGAGCGTAAATATCGGATCAGCTTTCCAGTGCTGGAGAGAACTCAAGAAGCGAAAGGCATGCGATCGGACGCCGAGGTTGCTTTGTTTCTTCTCGATAGGCGAGTAACACCGTGTCTGCGCCGCTATACAGCTAAAGTATGTCTAGTACACTGGATGTATTAAGCGTTGAAAATAATTTTAAAATTTGTGTCAATATGTCATAAATAGAATGCAGCAGCAGTTTTCTGTCAGGGATTTGACGTGTCATGTCGTCCAATGTAGACCATCTATATATATATATATAGGGGAAGTCATGGCCTAATGGTTAGAGAGTCGGACTCCCAATCGAAGGGTTGTGAGTTCGAGTCTCGGGCTGGCAGGAATTGTGGGTGGGGGGAGTGAATGTACAGCGCTCTCCTCTCTCCACCCTCAATACCATGACTTAGGTGCCCTTGAGCAAGGCACTGAACCCCCAGCTGCTCCCCGGGCGCCGCAGCATAAAATGGCTGCCCACTGCTCCGGGTGTGTGTTCACAGTGTGTGTGTGTGTTCACTGCTCTGTGTGTGTGCACTTCGGATGGGTTAAATGCAGAGCACGAATTCTGAGTATGGGTCACCATACTTGGCTGAATGTCATGTCACTTTCACTTTTCACTTTCATATATATATATATATATATATATATATATATATATATATTGTGACGTGTGTCCCGAGCGCTCGTCAGCGTCGCCCTGGCAACACAGTGGAATCACCGGCACTAGCTCGTCACGGGCTGAACGGCCGCACCTGCAGCTCGTTAAGCGGCATCTACTTCAGCCGGGAAGGAAAGCAGTATGGTGAGCAATGTCTCCCGATGCAGACACTAACTCTTTCCACCTCTGTTGTAGAGAGCAGCGTGTGACCGTCAGCCCCAACCAGGAGAGCACAGCACGGGATCCACCACTCAAGGCACAGAGAGCACGAGGGAGTTGGAGCACTACGGAAAGCACCGTCTTCACTCAGAGCACAAAGTTTTCAATAAATCCACCCTTCGGGGATTTTCTCTGTCTATCGGTTGTCGTGTAGTTCCTCACCTCGCCACACTGGTGGAGAATGCGGGCACATGGCCTCACGTCAAGGAGACGCCGAACGCGAGCTCGCCGCCCTCCGCACCGCCGCCCACCGCATGCCGCTGCCTGACCCCCGTGTCCAAGCCGTACAGCTGATGCCGCGAATGACGGCGCACGACGATGTGGAGATGTATATTCAAATGTTTGAGGCCACCGCGATCCGGGAGGCGTGGCCGGAGGACGAGTGGGCCAGACTTCTCGCGCCGCTGCTGACCGGGGAAGCGCAGCGGGCGTATTTCACCATGACGGCTGAGAGAAGCCGGGACTATGGAGAGGTGAAAAAGGAAATCCTGAGCCGAGTAGGCCTCTCCCCAATCTGTGCGGTGCAGCAGTTCCAGGACTGGGAATATCGAGCTCGACAGCCCGCTCGCGCCCAAGCGGCAGAACTAACCCGGTTGGCCCAACATTGGCTATTGACAGGGGGTCCCTCCGCACACAAGGTAGCTGAGCGTGTGGTGATCGACCGACTCCTCCGCGCCCTCCCCCCGCGCGTTGAGGCAGGCGGCTGGCATGAGGAATCCCACCGATCTCGACGAGCTCATGGAGGCCATTGAGCTGGCGGAGGCCGCCCAACACCGGGAGGGGTAGGGGAGCGAGCGCCGCCTTTTTTTCCCCGAAGGGTGGTCCAGGAGCGACGCTCGCCCTGAGGGCACCCAGCGACCCGTGAGCAGGCCTGCGGTTCCCGGCCCCCAGGACGAACCGATGCCCACCGAGCCGCCGCGCTCCCCAGGACGGACGTGGCTAGCAGGCTGTTCAGTTCACAATCCGCCACCGGAGGCACCGCGAGCCGATGTGCACATCAATGGCCGGCCGTTCATCGCCCTCCTCGACTCGGGCAGCGGGGTAAGCCTGATACAACCAACGGTCCTTCCGCCTCGAACATGGTTCCAGAGCCCGGCTGGCGATAACGTGCGTGCACGGGGATACCAGACATGTACCGGCACGGCGAGTGACCATTACCGCGACACCTGGTTCCTGGCCCGTCGAAGTGGGAATCTTAAAGGACCTACCGGTACCCGTTATCCTCGGCCGGGATTGGCCGGGGTTCGATCAGCTCCTCACCTCCAGCACACAGCCTGCTAGCCTGGCCGGGGACCGCCCGACGCCGGAGATCAGCAAGGCGCCCTCGACGACGCCCCGCGCTGCTGACGTCGGACAGCCCTCGAGGAAGTGAGTCCCCCCTCCCAAAACTCTAACCTGTTCTTTGATGTCTTCCAGCAGATAGCGGGAGGGGGAACGCTCGCCAAAGAGCAGCGGGGGGACGAACGCCTCAAGCATTGCTGGTCTCAAGTGCGGGTGGCGGAAGGAGAGGACCTACAACCGGCTCCCCACCCCACCCCCCATTTCGTCATCCAAAACGGCCTGCTTTACTGTGTCGCGCAGCGAAGGGGGGAGGAAAAGACATTGCTGGTGGTACCGCGAAGCAAAATCCAGACGGTGTTGGAACTCGCCCATGCCCACCAGATGGCTGGCCACCTCCGCGCTCAAAACACCGCGCAACGGATCCGGGATCGCTTCCACTGGCCAGGACTGGAGGGGGATGTCAAGCGGTACTGCCAAGCTTGCCCGACGTGCCATCGGACATCGCCACATACTCCTCCCCCCAGCCCGCTGATCCCGCTGCCTATCATAGAGGTGCCCTTTCGAGCGCATCGGGATGGACCTGGTGGGGGGCCGCTGCCGAAGTCCGCCCGGGGGCATGAAACACATCCTAGTTATCGTGGATTATGCCACCCGCTACCCAGAGGCCATTCCCCTCCGCAAGGCCACCGCAAAGAACATCGCACAGGAGCTCTTCCTACTGAGTAGTCGGGTTGGCCTACCAGCGGAGATCTTGACCGACCAGGGCACCCCTTTCATGTCCCGGATCATGGCTGACCTCTGCAAGCTCCTCAAAGTCCGGCAGATCCGGACCAGCGTGTACCATCCACAAACTGATGGGCTCGTGGAACGTTTTAACAAGACCCTTAAGCAGATGCTGCGACGAGTCGTGGCCGAGGACCAACGCGACTGGGACCAAATGATCCCGTATGTGCTGTTCGGGATCCGGGAGGTGCCCCAGGCTTCCACCGGCTTCACGCCCTTCGAGCTCCTCTTCGGCCGCCAACCCCGAGGGCTTCTAGATGTCGCCCGGGAAGCCTGGGAGCAACAGCCTGCGGTATGTCGGACCACCCTCGAGCACATCAAGGCCATGAGAGAGCGGATCGACAGGGTCATGCCATTGGTCCGGGAGCACCTTTCCAAGGCCCAGCAAGACCAGCAGCGCCTCTTCAATCGGGCCGCCCAACCACGGGGAGACTACGTCATGGTTCTGGTCCCCACCTCCGCCTGTAAATTCCTGGCACGCTGGCAGGGCCCATACACGGTCACCGAACGGGTAGGACCCGTCACCTATAAAGTGCGCCAACCAGGTCGCCGAAAAGAGGAGCAGCTCTATCATATAAATCTGTTGAAGCGCTGGGTGGGGACCGGACCCCAGCTCTCGGCCCTCGCCACCACCTCTCCCGTGGTTGTAGACATGGATCCCAATCTCTCCGCGGCCCAGAAGACGGAACTGCAGCACCTGGTCGGTCAGTTCTTGGATGTGTTCTCCCCCCTGCCAGGGCGGACGACCGTCATCCAGCACGAGGTCCGAACACCACCAGGAGTTATCGTCCGGCAGCGGCCCTATCGTGTCCCGGAGGCTCGGCGACACGCAATCGAGACAGAGGTACAGAAGATGTTGAAGTTGGGGGTAATTGAGCCCTCGCGGAGTCCCTGGTCCAGCCCCATCGTAAAGGTCCCGAAGCCCGACGGCACCCTCCGGTTCTGCAACGACTTCCGCCGCCTAAATGAGGTCTCTGAATTTGATGGCTACCCCATGCCCCGGGTCGATGAGCTCCTGGATCGACTGGGAAGGGCCCGGTTCATCTCGACTCTCGACCTCACCAAAGGTTATTGGCAAGTCCCTCTGTCTAAGGATGCCAAGCCCAAGACAGCCTTCTCAACCCCCAGTGGCCACTGGCAATACCGGGTCCTTCCCTTCGGCCTGCACGGGGCACCCGCCACCTTCCAGAGGCTCATGGATGTCCTGCTGAGGCCCCATATGGCATACGCCGCGGCCTACATCGACGACGTGGTCATCCATTCCGAGACCTGGGGGGAGCATTTAGAGCGGCTCCGGAGGGTGCTGCTGGAACTCCGCCGGGCGGGGCTCACCGCCAACCCCCCGGAAATGTCACCTGGCTCTCTCCGAAGCCAAGTACCTGGGCTTCTGCGTGGGTCGCGGCCTCATCCCGCCCCCAGGAAAAGAAGGTGACAGCTATCCTCTCGGCACCGCGGCCCACTACCAAGACCCAGGTACGAGCCTTTTTGGGGTTGGCGGGATACTACCGTTGTTTTATCCCTAACTTCTCCTCCATAGCCTCTTCCCTGACAGATCTGACCAGGAAGGGGCAACCCGAGAAGGTAGCCTGGAGTCCAGAAGCGGAAGAGGCATTCCAGCAGATGAAGTCAGCCCTCACCACGGAGCCAGTCCTGCGAGCCCCCGATTTCAACTGCCCCTTCCTGGTGCAAAACCGATGCCTCAGACACCGGGTTGGGAGCCGTTCTCTCCCAGGTCCAGGACGGCGAGGAACACCCGGGTGATCTATATTAGCCGGAAGCTGACCCCGACCGAACAACGGTATGCCGCCGTGGAGAAGGAAGCGTTGGCTGTCAAGTGGGCAGTCCTGGAGCTTCGCTATTACCTCCTCGGCCGCCGGTTCACCCTGCTGACAGATCATGCGCCACTGCAGTGGATGGCCCCGCGCAAAGGACACCAATCCCAGGGTGACCCGGTGGTTCCTTGCGCTCCAGGACTTCCACTTCACCCGTACAACACCGGGCGGGGACAGCCAACGCCAACGCGGACGGCCTCTCCAGGATAGGGGCAGCTTTCGCAGGTCTGTCAGGCTCCACTCCCCACCCTCCCCATATCTCCCCATTGTTCCGCAGGCGCAGGTCGACGCTTAGGGGGGGGGAGTGTGACGTGTGTCCCGAGCGCTCGTCAGCGTTGCCCTGGCAACACAGTGGAATCACCGGCACTAGCTCGTCACGGGCTGAACGGCCGCACCTGCAGCTCGTTAAGCGGCGTCTACTTCAGCCGGGAAGGAAAGCAGTATGGTGAGCAATGTCTCCCGACGCAGACACTAACTCTTTCCACCTCTGTTGTAGAGAGCAGCGTGTGACCGTCAGCCCCAACCAGGAGAGCACAGCACGGGATCCACCACTCAAGGCACAGAGAGCACGAGGGAGTTGGAGCACTACGGAAAGCACCGTCTTCACTCAGAGCACAAAGTTTTCAATAAATCCACCCTTCGGGGATTTTCTCTGTCTATCGGTTGTCGTGTAGTTCCTCACCTCGCCACAATATATATATATATATATATATATATATATATAGTGTAGACAGCATCACTGATTATAATGAGCTCTATAGTATTTTGTCACGCTGCACCACTCGCATCCGGTGTAGACACGGTGTAACATTGGTTTTGCTTTGTTTCACAGAAGTAAACGTTACCTGGGTTGCGTACGTATGTTTGGGGCGGAGCTATGAAAATAGGGGCGTGTTTGTTTTGGTGATTTCAAATGTCAACACTGGCTACCAGGAATCGCTTACCCCACCTTTAAATGTAGCCTAAATGCAGTCACTTGTTGCCATCTACTGGCATAACAGTGTAAACTGCAGAAAGAGCAGCTGGAAAATCCCCACCATAAATGCACACACTGTTGCTCAGTCGATCAAATTTGAGATCTGAAATAGCTGTTTTATAGACTGTAGCACCAGTTAACACTGGACCAGTCAAAAATGCTAAATGAAATACAATTTCAAGTTTTTCCAGGAACACATACACATTACCAGAACACCATCTATTCTTTAGGGCAGTAAGGACCCAGTGTCTTCTTGTAACCAAAAAGCCACAACATCTCATGACCATTTAAATCTATAATGAGAAAACAGAGGATACATACATTTTCCACCAAAAATAGGTCATGAACAAAAGCAGTAAAGAGCCATAGCCAACATAATCTTGTAAATCAAAGCACATGCTTCAATTTGATGCAATTTAAAGTGGTTTAACAAATCCAAAATATTTGAATAATTTTAATATCAAAGCTAAATAATCCTTGTATGCAGCATTTGCATTTGGAGTGAACAGTAATTCCACAATAATGGCCTTCACAACAGATGGTGATACCCTCCAAAACATATCCTCCTCATCCTGGAAGTGAAATGAGCTGGTAATTTTACCTCTGGATTATTATTGTGGTATATTACAGCATATTATATTGAGATGAAGCTGAAAGTATTAACATGTTGACCTCTGCAGGGCACCAGTAAGTCAAATTTACACTTAAAGTTTGTTTTGATTCTAACCTCCACTAATAACATAAACCAACAACCAAAATTTTCCATCAATTAACCTACTAACCAAGTCAACCATCACATTTTGTTTGTTTGAATTTTTTAATTCAGTGAAGCATCATTGATGAGTTATGATTTTTTTTTATTTATTTCTGCGTTCATTATTTTTTATGTACTTATATACAGCATCTAGATTATCGGAGCATGGTTTTAAAAGAAAACACTATTTCAGTCTTCCTATTTCCAAATGTCATGTTTAATTTAGAGTGTTACCATAGTTTATTTGTAATTACTTTGAAATGTACTTGCAATTTCTGCAACGTTTTTTCAGTGTAGGCCTATTAGTTACTGTCAAAACTTGCAAATCTATAACTTTTATGAATTATTGAATGAATAAGTTGCTCTTGCAATTTTTGTACTCATCTCAAATTATGATACTTTTTTTTTAAAGGTACCTATATTTTTTATACAAACATATCATATATTAAGAAAGTGATATTAACAGACCAAATTTAGCACAAACCTTATTGATGATGCATATTTTGTACATGCAAGCAGACGAACCCCGAATATAAATGTAATGCACAAAGTGTCACATTAAGTCTTTTCCCAGAGAAAACCATTATATATATGTTAAGAAGGAAAACTGACAGGCTTGTGCTGCAGTTCTTTGGATGTTCTTCCCTCCAGGTCTTCGAGCCACGTGACAGAAAACTATGAAAAGGTTTATGTGGGAGGTGTGTTGATATTACAATCATATTCCAGTTGGGTTGATTCTCCTAAAACGTGTTTAAAAACCATTCTGTCTTTCTCCAGGACTTTGACTTACTTACCCGGTCCCCATGGCAATATGTGGACTATAATATCTCACAACACCTTGAAAAGCCTGATAAACCGGTTCTGCCTACAAAGACAAAAGACTAACTTCCAGACCCCAAGAGAGAGGAGTGTCAAATACCTGCACAGCTATTCAAGAAGTTAACACCACTTGTGACTTCTAAAGCAGGTTTTGCACTTTTCTGCCTGGAATTGGATGTTTTTCTTCAATGTGATACTCAGAACTAATAATCTACACTCATCTACCAAGTACACTCTTATCAACTACTTTAAGTTTAAAAACACCTAAGCTCGCATACCACCAACAAACTACATCCACCTCATCCCGCATTTCACTGACAAACGGATGTGTTTCAGAACTTAGTAACCTGTCTAAATAGACGACATTTTTGGGATATAGGATGGCTGAAAATGCTGACTAGCACACCCCCTTGGGCGTTCACATCGGGCGCATTCTTCTCGGCACGATTTTCGGTTTATGTACGCATGCGTCAGACGGACCTTGCGTCGCGACTCCAGCGTTTCGCGTCAAACTAATAACTTTTGAAAACCCCACTCGGGACCCTTACGTTCTACTCGGCTCCACTCCGTCTAGCACCTTTTCAACACAAGAACGCGCCCTCTAGGATGCCTCTAAGTAGGCAGCTGACTAGATTTTGAGACAGCCCATATTCACAGTCTCCAAGAGAAAGAAAGAAAGGACTTTCCTGAATTGCAGGTAGACCCAAATAAAACCAAAGATTAAAAAAAAAATTACACATACAGAAGAATTTGGCTTTTTTTTAAGTGGGGAAGCTTTTGAGAAAAACTTCTCCAAGAGAAAGAAGCTGGTTCAAACCTAGTTCGGCTCTGGGAGAATAATGGACCGTGTTTCGTAAAGGCATTACTGACTCCGTACAGGTGTGTCGACGAATGCAGGTAAGAGATTCATCGTTTATGTTGTAATCTCCACGTTTATTCAGTTTGTTTCTGTCTTTATAGTTAGCATTTGCGCACCTGCAACAAGTATTAGGTTTCGTCTTTTTTCGTCGTAGGGGAACTCCAAGATTTTGTAATGTTTTTCAAATAGAGTTTTCAGTAGATATCCAATTTGAAGAAAAAAAAAAAAAGGTTTTTCCACTGAATAGTCTATTACACGCATGCGTGTACCCCATACGTATACACCGGAATGGAATTTTATACATATAAGGGTATAATTATAAGGGAAGCTACATAGAGAAACTTATGATGGATACAGTCATATTCATGAACGAATCGTTCGAACAGTCAAAACGATTCACGAAAAAAGTTTTCGAACAGTCGAAGATGGCTCTTCTGATTTTTGTCCTGTAGCGGAGATGGAAATTCTGTATTTTGTTATCATAAACACCTAAATTTTTGCCCAATAAGCATAAAATTACATCTGATGGAGATTTCTCTACAAACGCTCATCTGTATTTCTTTCCTGAAGATGAGAAGAACGCCGTCGCCATCCACAATGAAATCAAAAGAATCCTCGCTGAACAGAAGAAACGAGAACAAACAAAAAAAAAATTTATATAATTAATATAGCAGAAAATAGTAAAAAATAACAAAGAGAAAACAAATTTAATATATTAGTAAATAGCATATTGTCTTAATAAAACATAACATTAAATGGGAGTTTATATATTTCATGCCTATTCAGTAAGTTTAAGCACAACTGTTTGGACACTGAAAAACATCACCAAAGGAGCTGTTGGAGATGGTCAGTGTGGATAACAGGACATCGCATCTGAGTCATCTTAACTGTTAAGGGAGAAGAACGCCATCCTGGGAACACAATGTTTCAAAAGATGTTCCATTCAAAAAATAATATAACCAAAAACATTAAAACCAATAACAACACACAAATATCAACCTTAAATCTATAAAATCATTAAAAATAGAATCAAATCATTAAACTTAACATCAAAAGAGATTAACTACCCATTAAAATTGATTAAACAACTAAACAGAAAATAGCCAAATCGAAAAATTATGTAGAAAATAGCCAACTCGTTAAATTGAGGGATGATGTTGAGGTGTTTGAGCTGCTTGACATGTCACATTACCTACCCATTATTGTTGTGGCTGCTACATGGAGAGTTGTAGATGGCCAGTTAGTTAGTATGACTAATCTCTTTATCAGCTTTCAGATTTGTCATGTGATGTCTTGAGGGACACATTCTTGAGAGACCAAGTGATCAGGGCATGCCTGACTTTTCTTCTGCTCGTTGTGATAAAGGAGTGGCTAAAAACTGCTTACACTGATTTGACGTGACGTGTGATTGTTTGCCCGTCAAATATTTGCCGTTTGAGAAACGGCGAGAACAGCCTAAATCCCTGATAACTGGTTCAATCTGCTTAAATCACGTCAACCCAAACAATAGTTGTAGAGTTCACAGCCGAGAAAGTCCCCCGATGGTGCAGGTGCAAGTAAACACGTCCGGCTGCATACTTTCTGCCAGTCTCCAGCTGTCAGAACAAACACAAAAAAAACACATCTCATCAGGACAGATAACATTCCTTTGTGTGTGAAGAAAGCTTCAAATGTTATCATCTGCACGTTGCATTCCTTTCGGTTCTCCATTTTTGTCGCTCCATGACCTGGTTTCAGAACTAGTATTTGACCTCCCTGTTCTGCTTCATGTAATATTGATGTATTTATTGTGGATTTCAGGCACTGGAGAAAGCGGGAAGACGACTTTTATCAAGCAGATGAGGATTATTCACGGCAAGGGCTTTTCCGAAGAAGACAGGCGTGGCTACACTAAACTGGTTTTCCAGAATATTTTCACAGCTATGAAGGCTCTGACGGTGGCCATGAACACCCTAAGGATTCCCTATGCTAACCCTCAAAACGAGGTGACCTGCCAGAGAGAAACTCAGATTGTTTCCGAATCCCTCTCAGATTTATATATGAAACTAAGTGCACAACAGTCCTTTGAAACACACACTAAAAGCACAATTTACACAAGCATGTACTACCGGTTTCAGACATTGGGTTGAGATTACTACTGAATTTATATGAGCAGGGTAGTTCAACTTTTGCCAAATTTGACCAAAAACTAACTTTAATTATTTGCTTTTTTGCTTTTTTAACACTAAACAACATACAAAATAATGTGTGTATATATAAATGTGCATGTATACATATATATATATATATATATATATATATACAAATCATCTATGTATACATATATATATATATATATATATATATATACAAATCATCAACCTTTATGTAAAGCAGCGACAGTCGTCCTTTCAAATAGAGCAGAAATATAGAAAGCATCCACACAATATTTATATAAACAAGCCTCATTTGTTGCCATAGATATATGGGAAACAGTTTCAGGAAGTGGAGATCCGTCAGATGGCACATTTGGACAGAATGTATGTGGAGGCTATCCGCCGACTTTGGGCTGACGAGGGTATCAAGGCCTGTTACAGTCGTCGTAGAGAGTACCAGCTTCTGGACTCCACAGAATAGTGAGTATATGTTTCAAAAAATAAACTTGGATGGCGTGATCAGAACCCTGACACAAAGCCTTATATCACTCTGAAGGGGCTGATTTTACAATAATGAGCAGCTGACTGTTTATTACATGAAAACATCATAAATAAATAAACATATGTGGCCATGAAATATTAATTTTAAAGACAGCTGAGTAATACAAGAAGTTGAATTTGAATACACTTCTGTTGAATCTAGTATTTGAAGCATGTATGTTCTTAGAATTAGAATGATGAATGAATGATGATATCATCTAATATATAAATTAATTTATTTGTAATGTAATTTATTAGATCTAAAATGATCTGTATTAGCTGTGTTATTAATATACTATATTATTAATAATCAGTACATGAATAAATACATTAAATTGTATATATATTTAATTAAATGTAGTATTTCTATTTTCTAATTAGAATATAATTAGGTATTTATATTATTTATAGATGTTATCTATTATATAATATTTTGCTAATTGATTTGTAATATCACATGATATTTATTACATTTTATATGATTAGTATTAGAATGTAGTATAACTACATTAATGATGTTAACAAATATATTTCTAACATATTAAAATGACTGTCATTACATCAGTGCTGACATATAATATTATTACTAATATATTCATGATAAAAGGAATTTTAGCAGTTAATTTTTTTTTGTCAAATGTTTATGAGTATAATGTTTATGATCAAAACCCCAAACTGGTTTGTGCAGATCCACATAGCACCATTGGAGGGCAATACAGCTGTATCTTTAGACAAGCATACAAGTCCAAACAAGTCAGTACTGCAGTAAACCATTCAGTTGCATTAAATATTAACAAGTTTTCTTTCTGATGTGGTGTCTTTTATTTTAGTCATATATTATTAACGCATTTTCACTTTTCAGTTGTTATAAGATGAATAATGTGTGTTTTTGTTTAAAAGTGGTTAGTGCTCACTTTGAATCACGCTTGAATTAAGGCAGTACTGCTTATCGCTAATCAAATCTCACCTAATTACTCATCGTACCTAATTACTAATTGTTACCTAATCACTCCTTTACACAGTTCTGCATGTCCTTCTCGTTCTCTCCTCCTGCTTCCTTGATCGTGTTTCAGTTCTACAAACCTGGCTGTGATAAGAAACACAAACAAGCCAGGACGTTTAATTAAACTGCTGTCTAAAGCACAAACACCAATAAAGCAAAAGGCAAACATCGTGGCACTTTATCACACTCACACAGTTGTGAAGTGTTACAATGACGTATGTTGGATGTTTTTGTTTAGCTATATGACAAATTTGGACCGTATTGCGGATCCAGACTTCATCCCCACAGCCCAGGATGTGCTCCGAGTCCGATTCCCCACCACAGGCATCCACGATTACTCCTTAAGCGTGGAGAAAATCACCCTCAGGTACTGTAATGGATATATCTTATCAAATTAAAATATTTCACTTTTATACTTTTTTTGCTAAAATTTGTTCACTCTCAGGCCATCCAAGATGTAGATGAGTTTGTTTCTTCATCAGAACAGATTTGGAGAAATTTAGCATTACATTACTTGCTCACCAATGGATCCTCTGCAGTGAATGGGTGCCGTCAGGATGAGAGTCCAGACAGCTGATAAAAACATCACATTAATCCACAAGTAATCCACACCACTCTAGTCCATCAATGAACGTCTTGTGCAAAAACAAATCCATCATCAAGGCGTTTAAACCATCACTTCTGGCCATAATCCATAATAACGCTTCCTCCAGTGAAAAAGTCACCTCATCTGAATCAGGAGAGAAATATGCACACATCAAGAACAGTTTACAAGTGAAAACAGTCCTAAACAAATATATCAAAAAACAAATATGGATTTTGATGTGACAACAGAAGGATGTCTTTATCACTATAAGAATTGTTGTTATGGATTGTGGACTCATATTTTGGCCAGAAGTGACAGTTTAAAGTTAAAACACCTTAATGATGGATTTGTTTCTTTAAAACACACAGCTTTTCCCTTCACAAGGCATTAACTGATGGACTGGAGTGGTGTGGATTACTTGTGGATTATTGTGATGTTTTTATCAGCTGTTTGGACTCTCATTCTGACGGCACCCATTCACTGCACAGCATCCATTGGTGAGCAAGTGATGTAATGCTGAATTTCTCCAAATCTGTTCTGATGAAGAAACAAACTCATCTACATCATGGATGGCCTGAGGGTGTATACATTTTCAGCAAAATCTCATTTTTGGGGTGAACTATTCCTTTAATCCATGAACCCCTTGCAGTTCCTTCACAAACATCCAGGGGTCCTCGAACCCCTGGTGTCAAATTGGTGCTCAGTAATAAGATTTCATTTCTGCCTGGCAACTACCCAGAAAACCACAGCAACAGCATAGCAATGTGCTAAAAATCACTAGGAACACCTAAGCAACTACATATAGCAACACATGGACAAACTACCAAGCCTTCCTTCCACTCAGAAAACTTAAAAACATTTTTATAAAGAAAGATGAGTCGAATAGCTGATGCAATCCTGTATATTTTGAGGTAGACATGCTTGATATATGACAGCAAGGAAGTAGGAACAAATAATAGGGGTTGACAGTTAGTGTTTAATGTTTTTGGTTTAAACAGAAAGTTTCAAGAATAAACAACAGGATTTAATCTCGGTCTTACCACTTTTTTATTTTTCCCTGAAGATTGTGGATGTGGGTGGCCAGAAGTCCGAGAGGCGGAAATGGATCCATTGCTTTGAGAATGTGACATCGCTCATATTTTTAGCCTCCCTCAGCGAGTACGACCAGGTGCTGGAGGAGAATAACAAGGAATATATCCACTCCTTACCCCCAACATGCCTTAATCACACTTCAACTAAACTAAAAAATAGATCAGTCTATTTTGGGTCGGGACTTGGATCAGTACTGAGGCATATTTCACTACAACTTAAAAGACAAAAAGAAATGGGCACATTTCTATTTTGCACAAAGATATAAAGCCTGTTTTTAAAATCAGTAACTTATTGTGACATTATGTAATTCATTAGCTAACGAAAACTAATTACTAACTAAAATGTTAATTAAAATGAATAATAAAATAAAGTACTAATATAAAGCATAACTTATTTACTAAAAATAAATAAAATGTAAATGATAAAAATTATGTTATTATATATTTATTGCAGCTAAATAAGCCGGCTGCTGTGATGTCTGTTAATCAAAAAAAAAAAAAAAAAAAAAAAAAAAAAAGAGGAATTCAGTAACTTTTGTAGCTTTAAGAATTCATCTATATTTAAATTAGAATTTAGTGTTTAATAATTTCTGTATATTTTACTATTTGCTGAAAGGCACAGGTAAATAACATTTATTATAATGGGTCTATGTGAAGATTGTTTTAAGTTCACTTAAGTTATTTATATTTAAATATTAAATATTTTTACTATAATGTTGAAGGGCTATAGTCAATGGTTAAATATTAGGAAAAAACGAACAATTTTATAGAAACATATTGGTATTGGTATCAGTGATACTTACCTTCAGACAAAAAATATGCCACTAAACAAATATTAAAAATATACTGTCCTTATGTTTTTTCTACATTAATTTTAAGATGGAATGTGAAATTATTGCAATATAAAAGTATATTAAAAAACTTTAATGTTAGGTGTGATTAATCGTGATTAATATGTTTTTGTTTTTTAATCGACTGACAGCACTAATATATATATATATATATATATATATATATATATGATAAAATCACATAAAAATTTAAAATGAAAGATAACAAGATAACAGAAATTAAAAATTAACTTAAAATTAAAATAAAATATAATAATAAAACCACATTTAAGATAATAATAAATAATATAATAGTATATAATTAATACTAAAATAATGGTTGTTCAGCAATGAAAATCATCTATACATGCTTTTTTATATGACAAAAATAAAATTAAGTATAATAGTTAAATGGTTACATTTATTTTTGTATTAATTAGTGTACTAATTTAATAAATTAGATTATCATTATTTAAATAATATTAAATAAGCATGAATTAAATTCACTACAACACATACCAAACACAATTTTTTTTCATATTAAAATACGCTACTGACAGATTTGAATTGTCATGAAAATAACGTCACAATGCAATGGCCCTAAAATAGGCTTAATTGTATTAATGCAAAAACCTTTTTCTTTTCTTTTCTTTCTTTTCTTTTTTTTGACATTGAGGTGAAACACGACCCAGACATTTCTAGACAGATTCACATTCTGTTGTTTCACGTTTGTTTGCACCTTCCCTGAAATGCTCCTTCCTGTTCTCTTCTCATGCAGCACTGATAAATTGCATAATCTCTTGTCTCTCTCATTTAATTAACTTCTGCCTGCGAATGCTTGCTCTCTCCTGCTCCAACCGCATGAAAGAGAGCTTGTCACTCTTCTACACCACCATCCACTCGCCGTGGTTCGCCAGCGCCTCCATCATCCTCTTCCTAAACAAGATGGACATCCTGGAGGAAAAGATCAAGACGTCAGACCTAAAAAGTTACTTCGCAGGGTTTGACGGTATGGAAATAAGTATTTGTGCACCAACAATTCAGTAAATCAGCCCCAACCTGCCCTGCCCCTTAAAAATAAATATTATGGGATGAGAATATCAGGCTGTCTAGGAAACAGAATTGACAATACAGTCGGAACATGTTTTTCTTCACAGCAGATGGTGTAGGACAGATATTAGTTTCTTAGTGCTGATATGGAGGCAGTATTCGTGGAAATGGCCCCAGTTGGATCGCTTTAGAACTCTACCCCTGTTACCAACGGCAACCAAAAAATAGCCAGTTCCGTGCATTTACTCTCTGATAGGAGTAGCTGCATCTTTGAGATTTAAAGATAGACAGCCTGTTATGGTTAAATTTAAAGAGACAGTACGCCTAAAAAGACAAATTCTATTGTGATGTATTATAAAATGTAATTTATTCCTGTGATGCAAAGCTGAATTCTCAGCATCATGAGTGTCACATGATCCTTCAGAAATCCTTCTAATGTTCTGATTTGCTGTTTAATCATTATCAGTATTTTTGGTGCTTATTCAGTTATTAATAATCAGAGGTATGATTAAAAAACAAATAAATAAAATGAAGAAAGCAATACTTCTATTCCGCTAGGATGCATTGAATTGTTTGCGTTTATAATGTTTCCAAAGATTTCTGTTTCACAAAATGCTGTTGTTTTAAACTTTGCATCCATCAAAGAATCCTGATGAAAATGTATCACACTTTCCACAAAAATATCAAGCGGCACAACTGTGTTCAACATCGATGATAATAAGAAATGTTTCTTACTCCGCATAATCAGTATATCAGGATCATTTCCGAAGGATCACATGACACTGAAGAACACCCTGCCATTTCAACAAATGCAGAAATAATCAAGCTATTTTTGATTAAATAAAAGAAACATTCTCCTAAATATCTCCATTTGTGTTTTACAAAAGAAAGTCAGTCAGACAGGGCCACTAGAAGATGACTGAGTGATCCGTCCCTTTAATACAACATTAACCCAATGAAACACCCACGAACTTTGAGCTCTAAAAGGGTTAAACATTCATAGTCTAAAAAATCCTACCAATAATAACTTTAAAAATGTTTGCTTAGATTCTTTCTCTCGCCTTTATTGTTCCTGCCTCTATAATTTGCATGTGGTGCTCCCAGTTTAATCACTCTTACCTTCCAAGCTTGTACTAACTCCTCCCCTTCCCTGTGATTTGGTGCCGCCCTCAGGCAAACGGCGGGATGCGCAAGAACAAAAAAAACAACCCCCCAATATGTATGAACAGAGAGCTGTGCGTGCGGAGACAAAGGAGTGCAAAATCATCTACCCTCACTTCACCTGCGCCACAGACACCAATAACATCCGGAAGGTTTTCAATGACGTTAAAGACACTGTCCTTATCAAGTCTCTGCAGGAATACGGAGTGCTCTGACTGCCAACCTAATAAACTCAGCTGAAGGGACGCACAGTTGATGGCTTGAATTGTTTTTCCTTGTGCCACCTCTATGCAGGCTTCCATTTCTCTGTGGTTTGCTCCATCTATTCCTATATTCCTACTTTGTTGTCATTTTGGTGGATTAAACCATCAGATTCTTACGGTATGACACGCTTTCTTCGAACTAGATCATTGCAAGTCACCTGCTTAAAGAGACATCACTCTGAAAGAATGAGGAAGCTGTGACTGTTACAGGAACACCACACAACAGGCAGATTTTCAGCGTGTTTTGGTTTCGAGGGGGTGGCAGGAATTTTACACATTATAGCCGCAGGCAAGAATGAACTGAGAAATACAAAGCAACGTTTGGCCCAAATATGTGACTTTACTGATTACTTAGAGCAAGAAGGTGGAGAGTTTCTTTTCAAATAGGACTCAAAAGTCATATGGGAGCCTGTTTCTGCCACAGAATAAATAAAGATAACTAATAATAAATAAGCATAAAAAATATAACCTGCTATCTCACGATTCTGTGTGAGAAATAAAGGTACAATTCTGAGAAGACAAGTCTGATAGTGTATGATATTGTGAGAAGTCACAACTGCTAGAAAAAAAAAAACAAAAAAAACGTTTACACTTTATTTTAAGGTGTCCTTGTTACAGTGTAATTGAACATTTAAGTACTCAGTAATGTAAATTACCTATATGTGCTTTCTATATGGTTAGGATTAGGGCTTGGCTTTGGGTTACTTGTGTGTAATTATGCATAATTTATTGTTATTATAATAGCAGGTACATGTAACGTGTAACAAGGACAACTTAATAAAGTGTTACCAAAAAAAGTACGAATTGTGAGATAACATCGCAATGAATGTTTTTTGTATTCCGTGGTGGAAATAAAAAAATGTATAAAAAGAATTGCGAGAAATAAAATCAGAATGCATTTTTTTCTTGGATTTGCAAGTATATATATATATACATACATATCCATATACATATACATACATATGTACATATACATACATATATAATTATATCACAATAGTGAGAAATAAAGTCCGAATCCTTGACGGAAACAGGCTTCCATAATTTTCTTTCTGTAACATGGAGTAATTTTTTTTATTACACAAACAGAAGCCAAATTGTTACAAAGAATTTGGGGTCTTAAATTAAAAATCTTTCAAGTAAAATGTCACTGCTTGTAATCTGAAATATTTTTTTTGGTCCCACTTTATATTAACTACTATGTGCTTACATTTAAATGAATCATTTGGTACAATGTACTTATTGTGTACATACATGTTTTTACATTGAACATATATTGTAATAAATACCTATGTGTAATTACATCTGTAATTACATTTATAATTACACTATTGACCATCCCTTGCACTTTAACCTATCCTTAAACCTACCAATATCACCAGACCTGTCCCTAACCTTACCCGCATCCAGCCTCAATAGCAGCAGAGGTGTTTTGCAATACAATATGAACACAATATGTACATTGTACTTATTTTTTGATGTTAGTATATAATAGTTAATGCCACTTAATATTAAGTGGGAACCAATTTTCTTAAACAATTTTATTTTAGAACAAGAAATACTCTTATATATGTGCTCAGAATAGAGATAATACTGTTATTTTTATGTCAAATGTATGAATTTGTTTGTATATACAGTATGATGTGTATACATTTGATATATATAAAAGTATAGTTCTTCTTATTTTCTCATAACTATTGTAATAGTATATAAAAATAAAAAAATTATATTAACCAAAAAACACTTAATATATTAATACACAATGCATATATACAGTATATGGTTAATTTAGTATTCATTTATACAAAACTTGGGTTAGCAGTTAAATTGTTATTTAAGCATTTAAAATGACCCAATCCATCTGCTCAAATTAAAATTAGACACATAATTTCTAATACTAGTGTGCTCACTGTGAATCAGTCAGGAAAGATTACATTTGTTTTGCAATATGTTTAAAACTGTAAATTTAACTTAAGGCCTTTATGTTTATAAACATCACCAAGAATCCACTACACATAGACACTTTCCATGAATAAAGTACAAAAATACATATACAAGGTTTTTTTTCTATGTTTCTTAGCAAATGGTAGATGGAAAGGTTGTGGTTTATCTTTAAAAAATATTGATTGTAAACCTATGAAGGTAAAAATTAAGTTTGTAATTTTTTCTGTTCATTTTGATTTTTCATTCTATTTATGTGATTTGTAACTGTCAACAAAATTTTTTTAACTTTTCTTATTTCTTGGATTAGGTTTTATGATAAACAAATGTAATTTTAGATTTCCCTCTAATCTAAAAAAAAAAAAAAAAAAACTATTTGCTTGATTATTTTCTTTTCTAAAATATAAAGTTAAACATACAATAAGTATAAGAATTAAGAAAACATAAAAACCTAAAATCACAAAAACAAACTATAAAAATTAATAATAATATTTACTTTGCATGCTGAAAGTGCTGTTATATGTTATATAACAATAGTTATGTTATATAAAAATAGGTCGTAATATTTTTTTTTTTTTTGCCTCTAATGCTTTTTTAAAAACCAAAGTGTACCCTATACATGGAAAGTGCCTTTAATTTTAGCATTGATAAACTGGTTTTCTATTTTCTGAAGTGAAATTTTAAATCTTTTGTTCTTTTTTCCCCTCCTTTTCTATACTTTGTTTTGGTTACATTTTCTATTTCCTTTTTTGTTTGTCTTTTTTATGCAAATGTTTTCCAACTCCACCTTATTATGATGCCAGGCAAAAAGCGAGACAAGAATGATGCGATGGACTACATCAGTGCCCTATACCTCGAACAAGCTTTAAATCGTCAAAATCGAAAACAGAAATACATTTACAAACACTTTACCTGTGCAACCGACACCGACAACATCCGCAAGGTCTTCGATGACGTCAAGAGGACCGTTCTCGTCAAGGAGCTGCAGTTATATGGTATGCTTTAAGATGCAGAGCAGACTGAACTGATTCCTGGAAAGACAAAACAATTGTTAAGATCACTAGATATGTTATAACATGGTTGAATGGATATCTTTATTCATCTTAATACAGTTGATTTAACTTCACTGACTGATTAATTGCACTTACATTTGGAAATATTTTGTCACATTTTTTGCATTTAACACTGAAAGTAATTTCTATATTCTACCAAAACTGAATTTCACAAAATATGACAAAGTGACAGAAATATTTGTCAAAATTGACAAAATGTCAACATGTTCGTGGTAAAATTTCATGAACTCTTTGATTAAACTGTTTGCTAAATGAGAATCAAGTACTTCATGTGTTTATATTTGCACACAAAAAAAAAAAAAATTACATAGCACTTAAAATACATAAAAAGTTAAAATTATGCAACAACAAAAAAAAAAAAGATGTTGCATTGGTTTAAATAGTATAAGAATTCGTTTTTAAATAAAAAATTGGACTGATTGATTGATTGATTGATTGATTATCTTAGTTTTTCCCAAGTAATCATATTTTTTATGATGGACTTTTATAGTCTGGGAAATGGTACAACAGTAAAAGACATTTAAATAGAAACAAAATTAATTTAAAAAATTACTATTATTTAACTTCATATAATTACCTTCACATTATTTATTTACCAGTATTCTTTTTAATAGCTAACTCTGAACTATTTTTGAATTTTTCAGATCATCAGTCATCAAAGCTTGGTAAATATTGATCACAGACACAGAGATTTATTTTAATTTTCAGTTATAAGCTGATTATTCACTAAAAACTCCCACAGATTATGTTTTAATGCCATTTCACGACTTATTTTGACTTGACAAAGTGGTTAGAAAAGTGTGAGTTGTTTACTTACTTTTTTAATAGCATTCTATCGTTTATTCAGACTGATTCGCAAACGTGGGAGGCAGGATTTATCACATGAACCAATCATAGCCAATTATAACATCCTATAATATCGCAATGGAGGCTTTGCCTTAACATGACTTTCACCCATTCATTCTCTATTTCCCCCCACTAAACTTACGGCACACTTTAGGGGGTCTGTTAAAACTCAATGGGCTCAGGGGAGGAGAGCGAGACCTTACTGGTGCCGCAAGTTAAACAAGGATTCTTTAGAAAAATAATTTTTTTTTTTACACCTTTTAATGTTGTATTTTGTAATAATATTATTTTTGTACTACGATTTTTTTTTTTTTCTCATCAAATGTTTTGAATATTTTTATTTGCCTCCTCGGACGAAACACTCCTGGTATATAAAAATATTACAATAATACCTATACAAGAAAATACAAATATGAGGAATAGCAATATGATTTAAAATGAACAAAAGAAAAAAGACCTGTATTTATGCAGAAATTATTTAAAAATGTCTGGTTCCCAAAGGATCTGCTCTGCTCCGCTCCATCCTCCAGCTTGAGGATATTCCTCTAATCCCCTTGCTTCACTTTCTCCTCCACACCACAATCTGGAAGCAGTATTTTATGGGTTTTAGGCAGAGCACATTAATAACAAGGCATGTTGGAGTCCTTTACTGCAAGTGAAAATTACATCACGCCAAATTTCACCTGTCTTCTCCCTCCGCTCTTCTCCCATTCATCTGATGAATGGGTGAAAGTACCTAAGTGCACAGCGTGGTTTTATCCTCATCGCTATAGAGACCACTATTCACACTTGTACAAGCTCTTTATGACCCAAGTGAGAAAAGAGCCTCTAATTGCTTATAATTTAAGCATGATGCGGAGCACAACCACATGCAGACCTTTAAGGAGGTGTTTGAAAACAGCCACTCTCGCTTGAGGTCTATGAGAAATGCGCTGTGACTCAGTGTACTTTTCTCTGTTCATCCACTGTGAATGTGTAACACACATCACAGAATAATTTAGTCATTTTCCTGACGTCATTTCCAGCACATTCCAAATTGACGGTGATGGAAATGAGGTTTCAAAGACTAAAATGACCGGCTGCTTTGTCATGCATACACAAATACACAGAATTAAACCATTTCCCCATAATTAAAAAAATAAAGCTGCGTTCACATTTACCGTTTCTTTCGCTGACAAATTCAGTCCAGTCATTTTAACAGGAATCACTACTGACAACTATAACACTGGACAATGTACATTTTTGCCCACGAAAATTCAATTTTTTTAATGGCATCATGCTTTTTTTTAATTTAGAGGGAAAAAATGACGTAAGTCATTTTCACACAATAGTAATGTTAAGTGTACTACTTTACACATGTAATTATTATTTTATTGTGATTTATTTTTTATTGAAAGTCTGGGGCAATGGTAAAACAGTAAATAGGCAAGGCAAGGCAAGGCAAGGCAAGTTTATTTATATAGCACATTTCGTACACAATGGTAATTCAAAGTGCTTTACATAAAAGAAGGTAAAATAATCACGAAGAAAAATAATAACAAAATAAAACAAGCAATTTTAAAAACATAAAACAGGCAATTTTAAAACATTGGAAATGATTTAAAAATTGACGTATTTAAAATGAATTTAAAACAGTTAAAAATAGAAAATGATTTTACATAGAATATAGTGAATATGTAAAATACAGTGCAATCAATTCGGACATCGCACATTGCTCATTCAACAAATGCACAGCTAAACAGATGAGTTTTGAGTCTAGATTTAAATGTGACTAATGTTTTAGCACATCTGATCTCTTCTGGAAGCTGATTCCAACTGCGGGCGGCATAGTAACTAAAGGCGGACTCCCCTTGTTTTGTGTGAACCCTCGGTATTTCTAACTGACTCGATCCTAATGATCTGAGTGGTCTGTTAGGTTTACGTGTATATTCAGTGAACATATCTGCAATATATTTTGGTCCTAGGTCATTGAGTGATTTATAAACGAGTAAAAGTACTTTAAAATCAATCCTAAATGTAACTGGAAGCCAGTGTAAGGACCTGAGGACTGGTGTGATATGCTCAGATTTTCTGGTTCTAGTCAGAATCCTGGCAGCAGCATTCTGGATGAGCTGCAGCTGTCTAATGGTCTTTTTGGGAAGGCCGGTGAGGAGACCATTACAGTAGTCCACCCTGCTGGTGATAAAGGCATGAACAAGTTTCTCTATGTCTTGACTGGAAACAAAACATCTAATTCTTGCAATGTTTTTTAGATGATAGTATGCTGACTTTAGTTACTGCTTTGACATGACTACTGAAACTAAGGTCTGTCTCCAGAATCACACCAAGATTCCTGACTTGATTTTTAGTTGTTTGTCCCCTAGAATCAAGGTATGCATTCAACTTGAAAACTTCATCTTTGTTTCCAAATGCAATAACTTCAGTTTTTTCTTTGTTTAACTGAAGAAAGTTCTGGCACATCCAACTATTAATTTCATCAATACATTGGCAGAGGGAGTCAATGGGGCTGTAGTCATTTGGCGATAAGGCTAGGTAAATCTGGGTATCATCAGCATAGCTGTGATAGGCAATTTGGTTCTTTCTCATTATTTGACTTAGTGGGAGCATATACAGGCTAAACAAGAGCGGTGCAAGAATTGAGCCTTGTGGGACTCCGCATGTCATGGACGTCCACTTAGACTTGCTCCCCTATACTCACATAATAACCTCTCCCTTCTAAGTATGACCTGAACCATTTGAGTACCATCCCAGAAAGCCCGACCCAGTTTTCCAGTCTCTCTAGTAGTATGTTATGATCGACAGTGTCAAACGCAGCACTGAGATCTAGCAATACCAGCACTGATATTTTGTCAGAGTCAGAATTTAAGCGAATATCATTTATTATCTTAATGAGCGCTGTCTCTGTGCTGTGATGCAGTCGAAAACCAGATTGAAAATTGTCCAGGTATCCATTTGAGTTTAAGTATTTGTTCAGCTGATTAAAAACTACCTTTTCTATAATTTTGCCTATAAAAGGAAGATTAGATATTGGTCTATAATTGCTCAAAATGCATAATGACTGTTCACAAAACATATTTACCAACTCAATTTGGATAAAAAGATTTTAGAAAGCCATAATACAATCAACCAATCAAAGATAGAAATCAGTTATATTTCACTTTTTTCTCTTATTTCATTTTTGTTCAGATTAGTTTTATACATGTCATAATTCTTTATTATTATTATAATTATTATTATTATTTTGTATGGGACAAATTAATATCAAAAGGCCTATATACAAAAAATAAATAAAAATAAATAATAATAATCAAATAAAAATAAAGTATGAATGTATGGCAACAAGCTTCCATGGGCATTAATAAAAAATAATATGAAAGTGCTAGAAGTTAAAGAATCACCATTATACTACAAGATATGAATGACTGAGCATTGATGGATGAACCTCTATTTAACAAAATTCAACCATATTAACATAAAATAAAAATAAATTCAATTCAATATAAAATGAAATAACAATGAGCAATAAAATAAAAAGTGAAAAGTGTGCTGACTCCAAACTCCTGCAAGAACTTTTGCTTGGCTTATTTCAAATGGCAAATACAAATCTTGAACCTAAGGTCAGTTTAAATGTGTAATTGGTTTGGTCTACTCAGTTTCCTCTTCCTGTGGGTTATGATCCCTTTGAGACCTCAAAAGAAAAAGCTACGGATTCAAATCTCTCAGAGTGTCATTTTTGTAATGAGCCGCCCCGTGCATTGATTAGCTCATCTGGCCGAAAGCTCAGTTGGGGAAATGCATTCCGTGGCCTGCTGACAATCACCCTGGGCAAGCTGTTCAAGCTCACATCTAGAAACGAGATCTTTCTTAAATCCCAGACCCATTAAAGATGAAATTAGGTGAGGGAGAGAAGACTGAAGCTGAAAAAAACACGGATGATGTTCATATTGTGAACTCAGATGGGCAGTTCAGAGTGGATAAAGATATTTTTGATGAAATCTGAGAGTTCTCTGACCTTCCATAGACAGCAACGCAACTGACAGGTTCAAGGCCCAGAAAGGTAGTAAGGACGTAGTTACAATAGTCCATGTTACATCAGCGGTTCCACCATAATTTTATGAAACTATGAGAACACTTTTTGTGCTCAAAGAAACAACTACTACCTTTCTGGTGCTTGAACGAGTTGTGTTGCTGTCTATGCAGAGTCTGAAAGCTCTCGGATTTCATCAAAAATATCCTAATTTGTGTACCTAAGATAAATGAAGGTCTTACAGGTTTGGAACGACATGAGAGTGAATAATTAAGGACAGAATTTTCATTTTTGGTTGAACTATCCCTTTAAGACCTTGCTGAGTATGTTAATTTTTCTAGCAGTCTATATAGAGAATATAAAGCGCAACAAACAAATAAACAACTTTCATGGTATAATTAACCTAAGGTGCGTTTGCTGTGAAAAGAATGACAAAGACTTTATTTAAAAACAAAAGTCAGCATTGTACGTCTTTATATATTTATATGTTTTATTTATAATATAATATTTCTACTATTAATCTATTATTATAATGTATATACACAATTTAATATATACTGTAAGTTAGTTAGATTGCAGTTTAAATTGAAATTCTGTCACCATTTGCTCAGCCTCATGTTGTTCCAAAACTGTAAGACTTTCGTCTGTGGAATTCCTAGATGAGACCAGACAATTACTACATTTACATGGACATCAGTAATCTGATTATTTACCTTATTCTGAATAAAACTAATATTATGATTAAGGTGTTTACATGAGTTGCTTTTAGAATATTCCTTTCATGTTCCCGTTTTACATGTTATAGCACATTGATCGATTAATGGCATACGTCATTACACCACCACATGACGCCATCCGACATCCCCTCCAGACGTTCACATATAAACATATAATTCGTCTTTGTTGTGTTGCGGTATACAGTTCCGGGTGTTTCATTTTTAAGTGGTCATATTGGTATTGTAAGTGGTCATATGATGCGATTTCAATTTTTCCTTTCTCTGTGGAGTGTTACAAGCTCGTGGTGCATAAAGAAGATCTGTAAAGTTGCAAAGACTAAAGTCTCAAATCCAAAGAGACATTCTTTAATAAAGTTAAGACTTGTCCACGCCCTCCTAAAATGTCTCGTTCTAACATGCCCCCACATCTGTACGTCACTGTGTGGGAAGATTTGGAAAACGCCGCCCAAATGTTCACACAAAGAAAGGCTTTGTTTGTCGTTTCTCCGATCACAAATGCAGACATGGTTTTATGTTCACGTGGCCCGATATGCAACACAACACATAAAAACACAGTATAAGTCATTATAATCAGTAATTATGTCCCCACTGGATGCAATAACTACCTCGTTTGTAATGGGTTTAATTGTTTTTGTCCTGTCATGCCGGTGTTCTGACCGGGACACGCCATAACAGTATATGTTGAGGGGCATAACGTTTCCATCAGACGCTTGAAACATTCGGCCAATCACAACGCACCCTGTTACTGTAAACTGGCCTGTCACTTATCTTTTCACAGTTAACACTCTTCACATTTCATTTCATTAAACTTTCTACCGCATTGAAGAGAAAAGAAGTAACAAGTTGATCTGCCAGTCGTGGGTCTTTCATGCAGAGAACACTGCTCATATTTTCTGCATATTGATGCAATTAAAAGTTAATGACCAAACGGATGTTTATAAAAGTTCACATTGCTGTTGCAGATGAAAACAACACAGATAGCATTGAATATATATATATATTTTTTTACCAGGTTAAATGCATGCAGCTTCACCATGTTTGAAGTTTTTAACGCATTTTATACGTGTTTGTAGTTCTGAACCGAATCCTTCACCAAAACACAATGGATTGTTGTTAAAGTGTGCACAGATCGACCTGAAATAGTAGACCATCCGGGGATTTTTGGCATACTTTTTTCAACATACTATGCTTTGGGACACACTTACTCTAATCTCACATAATATATATATATATATATATATATAATATATTTGTAAGTCGCTTTGGATAAAAGAGTCTGCTAAATGACTACATGTAAATGTATTTAGGATGGATAGTATGAACATTGGGACACAGGGCGAGACTGATGATCCTGACAGAATGTTTGTTTACCAACATTCTTCAAAATATTCTCTTGTCTTTGGAACATGAAAGATGTCATTTTGAAGAATGTTGGTAACAAATGGTTTCGGAAGCTGTTTGGTTACCAGCATAAATATTTTCTTTTTTCTTTGGAACACAAAAGAAGATATTTTGAAGAATTTTGGTAGCCACATGGTTTTGGAAAAATATCTTCTTTCATGTTCCACAGAAGAAAGAAAGTCATTCAGGTTTAAAATTACATAAGACTTAGTAAGTGATTACAGAATTTTCATTTTTGCATGCAGGACTATCCATTTATATAGCCTATGATTGTACATGAATTAGTCGACATTAAGTTTCTACAAAGAAAAATTAGAAAACTGATCCTTACAGGTAAAAAAAAAACAGTATAAAAGCACCTATATACAGAAAATGCACAAAAATGTCTATACACTGGAAATGTCATTTCTGTTCATTTCTTGCTCTGTTTGTTAGAATTAATCTAAAGACTGAGCAAACATAATGATCACATGACAGCTCAGTCCTTGACCCAGTGATTCACAGGGGCATCTGCTATTGCTCAGTTTCATGAAAGATTTGCACTGCCAATTACTGTGCTAATATACACAAGGACCAAGTTGGACCAGCCTAAAAATACTTATTTATTTATGAAGAAGTCAAATTTAATCTGAAGCATTTGTAATGCACTCCTGAAATCAGGCTTGACGTCACGCAAGTTAACACTATGATATTTTAAAGGATTATGTGTAAATTCTAATAATAGGGTTTAAAGTTGACATGCTGCATAGGCAGATACAGAATTGCAGTCATGACACCAGTTTACCTACCCACGTGCACTAATAGACAGCGAGTCTGATGTGTGATCCGGCGGCACTGGTGACTGTCATTCTCTTTTGGTTGAGCTGACACTCTTCCCGCTGGGCACTGTGTGTGTGTCAGCTTCCTACAAGCGACAGCCGTGGAGCAGCCAGTCTCACTGCCCTTGTCAGACGGACAACTGGTTAGATGTGCTTGCCATTCTCTCCAACAAACTCTGCTGCCCTTCTCTATTTGCTGCGATCAGGGTACATGTGAAAACAGTCTAAATTCATCAAGTTCAAGTCAGTACAAATCTGTACTTTCTTCTCTTTTTTTTCGTGGAGCATAAAAGATGATTTTCAGAAAGAACAACCAACCCTCTGTTTTATACAATGAATAAAAAAAAAAAAACTAACTATAATAATACCACAAAATTTATGTACTTTGATGCTAAACCAAAAATCCAAAAAGAACCATAAAAATAGCATAAAATACACAGTGTACAAATGTCTTTCAGAGCCTTTACGTGAAGAACAGATTAAAAAGGGAATATTTTGTGCTTAACAACTGCTTAAATAGCAGTTTTTTCCTCAAATATATGAAAGACCATTTATTCATGAGAAAAATGAAATATGCTTTGGTAAATTATTATGCTTTGGTAAACAAAATGTCAAGATTATGAGATACAAAGTAATAAGTATTACAAAAGGCCATAATTTTGACCAACATTTTATAGTTTTGTCATAAATATTACTTTGAGTCACATAGTTATGGCTTTTCGTCATGATTATGACCTTTGATCTTATAATTTTGACTTTTATGTTATCATTTTGACATATTTAGAATGTTCAACTTTCCATCTCATAATTAACACTTAGTATCTTATAATTCTGACTTGTCATATTTTTGACCCAATTTTGACTTTTTATCTCATAATTATGACTTGATATCTCATAATTTTGACTTTGTATGTCATAATTCTAAGTATATTCAAACCTGACATCTGTCATATTTATGATTTACCATAATTGTTATTTTTATATGTATTTATTTATTAATTAATTATGTGGCACAAAGGGGCTTCCATACACAAAAATATTTTACTGTATTTTTCTAATGCATTTGTGGAGCATAAATCATCTACTGTCATTGTATGGAAAAGAGCAGCTTGGACATTCTGCAAAACATCTTTGTTTTTAAGAAATAAAGAAAGTGACGAGAGATGAGTACGTAATAACAGAACTGGAAATTTGGGGTAAATTATCCCTTTAAGCATTTGAATAAATGAATTTTTCTTATTTACTTTTTCAATTAAATTATGAAAAAAATTCAATTCTCAGAGACTCAGCTTTGTGTCTCTCTGTTGCTTTTTAAATATTTGTGCCAAAAATTCAAATTCCATGCCAAGTCATTTTGAGATTGCGCTTGTATCAGGTTTTATTAATCTCAGGGTTACTTCTGTGCCTATTTAAGAATGTCAGACAGTTATTATGTGACATTTAGAAAGATTTATTCATCATCTCTGTGTGAGCTTGATTATTATGGCACGTTTGTGTGAACGTGAGTTAGACCGAAGGTATCCAGTCACATTAAAAATTGTTTAAGCAAAGCTTAATTTATTGAGTCAAATATAACATTATAAACTCAGTACGACAGCACACCAAAAATTGATGTCCACTCCCAGGTTAATAAAGTATGTAGCATACTGTGGCCGAGCAGCTGGAATTCAGGTAGCTTTAGACTCAGACTCTGGAGAGATGCTGGTCGCATTAGCTGCATGGGCAGCCATGATGTCACTGTGGCACAGACTTCATTTGCTGATAAGAAGCTGCCAAATCCATCCTGCCTCACACACACACACAGACACACCTACAGGAAGAAACAAGCAATTTAGAAATAAATAAATAAATAAATACACTGGCTAGAGCCCGCTTTTAAGTTCCTCTGTGTATTTATCAAACATCTCCTGCACTGATGTTTGGAAAATGTCTTTTCACTTCAGCTAGGAATGTTAATCAATAATTTGACTGGTAACGCTGCCCAGGGAGGTGAGGGATCTTGAGAGGTCAGTGTCTTAGTCAATTTTCTGTGCAAATACATGATAACTGTCCTCATGAAACCTTGAATGACTTTTTTTTCTCATGATAAAGTATTGCTTCCCTCCATTTCTTCTTTCACTAATAGAGCTGTTAAGCCATCTCGTACCAGCATCGTTTGTTATGCGAAGCGAACTACTAAGCACCTGCAAGACAAATGAATATAAATATAGCAAAAAATTTATCACTGTTACTATTGCTTGTACTATTGCAAAAAACATGGACGGAAAAGCTGAATCTAGTCACAAGTGGAATCTAAAATAATGTGGAATGTTCAGAATTCGAAAAATTTGGATGAATAAATTGAAAGTAGGGCTGTACACTTCATCAAATCACATGATGGACGTGACTGTGAATCACCCAAATCATATTGGCTCTTTAAGTAGCCAAACATCAAACACCCATAATACACTAAAAACCTCACATAAAATCACAAAAATCTAGCTACCAACCTTTGCAAGCACCACTCACATTTTCTCCCAAAATTGTAAAACCCTTGTTTTTTCAAATTTGTCTTCATTTAGGACCCAACTGTCTGTTTTGCTTTTGCTGGAACGCATGCAGACACGCATAAGCACCTGTTTTGAAGCCATTAATTAGATTGAACCAAAACAGCTCAGGGCTTTTGGTTTATTAATGCTGAGAAACACCAAACACAAAATGTTCCCAATTAAAATGAAGATGAATGGCAGGGCACGTCCCCCCGTTGAGCCGCCGCGTCTAAATTATCACTGTGCAGACAAACCATTAAATACACAGCCCTCACCCCGTCCCGACAGACTGCTCCCAAACCACCCACTGCGATCTGTCTTTCTCAGTCTTGTTTTCTATTTATGTCTCTCTCAGTCCTTGTTCTGTCACTATAGGTGACGAGCCAGGGGACGGCACATTCATAACAACTCAAATAAAACACTCATGTTTTTTAAATGAGCTGCATATAAAAGGACTTGTCAGCTAACGAGAGATAAACAGTGTACATAAACACCTGTGATCGATAATAAAGTAAAATATCAAAGACTTTAAACACCATTTATCTCAAACTTGAAAGGATATAAGATGAAAGGGCACCTGAAACTCTTTTAACATACAAAAACAACTTCAAGTCAATGTTTTAACAACATTACAAGGAACCCAGTCAAAACACAGGCTTTAATTTCCTGGATCTTTTCAGAGCAGCCTATGTTGCTAAACATCCTGTTTGACTCCTTATGCCACATCCTGAAAGGTGCATGAATAAACTACCAATCCACAGCTAGTTGTGAAAAAGCAAACAAGAAACAGAAAAAAATGTTGACACAAGTAATACATCAAAACAAAACATGCACAACAACAGAGGCAGGACACCCGTGACAACCAAACACTCACTCTGGCATCAGAGAGAGACAGGAGTTTTTTATCTTTTTATATGTCTCTCGTCTGCCTTGAGGCACAGTTTCTGTTTTTTTTTTTTTTTTTTTTTTTTTGCTATTGTAACTTCTGATAAGAGCAAAGGATAAGTCTAATGCACTACATACAGCCTCTTCACAAAAAACAAAAACAACAAATTCATCAATTTAATGCATTGCATACATCTGAACAAAAATAAAACAGCTTAACAAAGCTTAACAGCTTAACAAAAAAAACCATCATCACCACCACCACATCACAAAAAAACAACAAAACAACAACATCAGTTATGAAACAACAAATAAAATAAAGAAACAAAAAAATCAATCATTTTTCCTCCTTGTGGCACCATTACTTAAGAAACATTTTGGGAAATGCAGATATGACAAACGTTTCAGAGAACACTGATTTTTGATCAGAAATTACCAGAAAATGTTCAGTTATATGTTCAATTATAATAAAAATAATAATTGCAACCAAGAATAAATTGTAAAAAAGCACTATGACCATTTTATTAATCGATATATATATATATATATATATATATATATATATATATATAATATATATATATATATATATATATATGTATATGTTGTGTGTGGTGTGTGTGTGTGTGTGTGTGTGTGTACTTTGTTTCAAAATATAACACCATGGATATTTATTCAACAATGTATGGATTTGAAATTCTTATTTGGAATTTTTGGATTTATGTATTCTAAATATTCAAAATTAAACGATTTTATTTATAGACTTTATCAAAATTAGAGCTTGATGTTTACTTTGATTTTTATTTGTTTTCTTCACACATCTCAAACTCTTTACACACATTATTGTCTCCTTGGCAATTCAAGTGCACTTAAAAAAGGTTCAAAATTATTTGTTGTGATGTAAGTAACACCACAACTGAAGGACTGTGGTAATTTGTGTAAAATATATATTAGCTAAATCATAAGCAAACAATAAATATTAAAAATAAATGTGAAATTGCAAAAAATAATATTTTGTATTGGTTAAACTATGCATTTACACTCGACTAGCTACCACAGTGTCTGAACAAATCATTCAGTGACATAAATCCAACTCTGGAAATCAGTCCTGGTGGATGGACAAACCCGAGACAGTTATGTCTTTGTTTGGAAAGAGTGAGCTCTTGTATTTCCATATTGAATATCAAACAATACCAGATTAAACCTGCACAAACACACTGACACTACCTGCAACACAAAAACACCGATGAATCCTGCACACACACACACACAGACTAATTGTAATGGACAGACACCCAGCAGAGACACACAAACTAAATCTTGCAATGGATTCCTGCCATGCAAGTTTCAAAATAATCTCAAACACTAACTCAAACACATGACACTCTCAGTGTTTTCAGCCTCTGCATCTCAATATATGAGGACATGAACACATGAACTTCATCTCCAGAATTGCTCTGAGAGTCACTTCACCAGCTTTACACCCATTTCATTTGAGAAGAACTACTGTCAAATACACTGAAACTCAAAGATCTTCACAACAAACCACCAAAATAAGAGTTCGGCTTAACATGAAGAAATAATGACAGAAATATATTATTATTCCACACTAAAATATAATTCTCAATGTTATCATATTAATAATATTTTTAAGGAATATTATATAACCAAGGTGTTTTAAATAATTTATACAGTTCTGTTGTACAGCATCTTGCTTGACAATAAAAATGCAATGTTTTGTTGTAAATTAATTTCATTTGACCGTGTTTTGAAAGGATGATCAACCTGTTACAGATTACTAATTCATTTCATTAGACACACATCTGATTATAAATTTGTATCATTAAACAACACATTTGAATCATAAAACACAGAAACCAGAAAAACATCTAATGGAAAAAAGAAATTAGGAATAAAAGTGTAATTGTGAACAAACAAATTTATGTTTACATTCATTCTCAAGGCCTAACAAACATGTGGAAAGTATTTCCTTCCTATAATTAACGTTATATGAATATCGCTATAAATACTGATATCTTATGATATGGAAGAAATATTGTGATAATATTTGTGGCCATATCGCCCAGCCCTACTCTCATTTTATTTTAAGTTTTAGCAAATTGGTGTCTATTTTAAACAAGTTCATACAGTCCATTTACGCCTAACTGTCAGGTTTAGAGGTGGACCTTCAAACTAACTTTTAATACAAATCATACTGTACAAATTCAAACGAAAATGTAAAGTAATACTTAAAATATCAGATATGACTGTGCAGCTGTTGGGGCTACCATAAAATAAAACAACCAACATTTTCAAAAAAGCCACCCCAACCAAACAAAACAATACAAGACCTACCATTACCACAATGGCACTGCAAACTAACAATGCGACGGCACAAAATTAGCAAGCTCCTGTCATAATCAACAAACTCGTTTTCAGTGTAGACTGCTTTGTTGATTGCAACAGAAGCATTATAATCCTGTTGCTCGTTTGCTCACTTAGACCCAATGTACATAGAGCACAAGGGCGCACACCATCACACACACAAAAACAAACAAACAAAAACAAAACAACACACACATAAATATATATAAAAATAAATAATAACCAAAATAGACTTCAAAGCAGACATCAAACCAGAGAGAGCGTTTGCTAATCTGTACATCGCAAGTAATCATCTCCACGATAGACTCAAAAGCCTAGTTGACCTCAACAATCAAAAATGTATTCTGTAATTTCAAGGCTGGTTCAGTTAGCAGGTCTACAGGGAGGCTCAAAAGCCTAGTTGACCTTTACAATGAGACATTAGCCAGCACTTACTGTGATGGGCCGCAAAAGCAGTATAGTTTATAGACAGGAAAAGGAAATCTTTGTCAGCCTTGGGGCAGTGAAGATAGCATGAGGCTAATGCTAAATGGCCAGTTCCCTGCAGTCACTGCCATTACTGGAGTTGTTGGACTCAATATCGCTGTGCTATAAGGTTAAGACAAGAGTGTTTGTACCTGTCTGAGGGCACAGAAGTTTTCAGATACAATCATTTTGTCATTTACAGAAATACACCAAATGCAAATGCTAATGTTGTGCTATTAAACCGGACATGTTGTTATTCAAGGAGCTAGCTATAAAAATCTTAAAAGTTTAAGTAACATTGCATAAACATGACAGAGTAAAAAGTGATGCATGTCGAAAGTGCATAGATATTGCATTCACGTTCAACTCCACTCAACTGCTCTGGTCTGGAATTATGCAAACAAAGACAAAGTCGAGTGATATAAACAATAAAATTGCCATGTGCTGTAACTAAATTGATAATGTATTCTATGAAAATCAAATCATTATACATTGCAAATAGAAGATGATCAAATTAAAAGTATACATGTGCATCTAATTAAACCCCTGTCATTATCAATTATGGGGGCAATCATCAAAATTTATTATGTGATATAATTAGAATGTCCATGAGAATACGGAAACTATAATTTTCCACTCCTGTGGCTGATATTCCCCAGTAGATTTTCCTTTTTTCCTTTCCAGAATGAGTATGCCATATGATAGTGAGATAATGAGCCAAACACACAAAGTCTCACACACACACACACATACACACACACACAAAAAAACAAACAAAACAACAATTCAAACACAATAAATATAATAAAACAAAGCCAAATTTCATATTACAAATGTCACAAACACAAATACCCCATCCTCACCAACACTCCCACACTGATTTACTCGGGGTGAAGGTTAGCATGGAAAAATGTGAGCAATTACAGCACGACACAACTGAAAGATGAACATTTGCGTTTTCAAAACCAAAATGTGTAAACAAGGCCATCTAAAGAGCAAATGCACAAGAAAAAACACAAAAAGAGCATCAACAAAGGCTCAGACTGCAGGCTGCTGCAGAGATAAATAGCTATGTGCCTGCTTGGCTTCTATGTCCATCCATCTCTCTCTGATCTTCTCAGCCTGTATGGACACTGTCACTGAAGCAGACAGGACCATTTGTACTTCTGACGTCCCTTACTAGTGAACTGCCTGAGATGAGACAGAAACATAGAGTGATGATAGGTACAAATATAAATACAACCCCCAAAAAATGTATGTAGGTTCTTGCACATAATAGTAACTGCAGTTAATAAAATCTAAAAACAAACCACCTTAAACCATATAAGACAACATATATTTTAGAGCATGTAAATAGCTAAAAAATTATTAAATTACAAATTCAAATAATATTTAATTAACCAATTGTAAAAAAAAAAAAAAAAAAAAACACTATACAATAACTTAAAGATATTTATTATTTTTCATTACAGAAATAAAATGACAAGTTAAAAACATTGTATTAATATTTTTTTATTAATACATAAAATTGATAAATTATATTAATTTAATCTAAAATTAATACAATTTTATATTAACCAATTGTATATTGATTATTATTGAAGGACTGTGGCAGGGAGGGAAGGGAGGCATGACAAAGAAGTGGGGATCCAAATGAAAGGCTTTAATAAGAGTGTAGTCAAACAGGCGTGGTCTATAACACCAAACAATGATGGCAGTGGCAAGACAAAAGAGTAATCCAGAAAATGGTCAGGGCAGGCAGCAATCATAAACAAGAAAACAGTCCAGGGATCAAAACACGAAGGCAAGGAAACAGTGAAACTAGAAACACAGAAAACTTAGAAACCACAGAAGAACTATACAACATTCAATCACCAGCAAATACAGAGAGTGTGGGTGATATACTAATGTGAGAGATGATGAACTGATGATGAGATCTGATGGCTGCCACCTTTGGTTATTTACAGTGTTGTGTATGGCTCAAACACAGAGAATGGCCGTAGCCAATTACTGGCAGGACAGAGAGTACATTGTCTATTTCCAAAACTAACAGTGCTGTGCCTGTGGAACTGGGGTGAGTGGTGGCCGGCAGGCTTGAGTGTAGAGTCTGCGTGGCCCATGAGCATAGAGACCCCTGGAATGCCAGTTGCTCACACCATCTGAGGGTCCTCCATGCTGGATGCCAGGCTCGAACGCCTTGGGACGGACTTAATGTCTTCAAAAGCAACATTCACAATGCTCTGGAACACTGGAGTGGCATCCATGCTGGCTGAAGACTGTAGCTTGACATGAGCAGGCTTTAGCGTGGCAGGCTTGTCGTGACGAGACTCTGGAAGATCAGCTGAGACGGGACAATGCTCTGGAAGATCAGCTGTGATGTGACGGGACTCTGGACGATCAGCTGTGACTTGACTCTGGGAAGGCAACAGTTTTAGGAAGAGGTTCTGCCTCTCCCACGGTGAAAGGAGAGCCACATAACAAGAGTGAATTATCCATGATGTCCCTTAAACTACCATTAACATCCCCTCTGGGTAACAATGATTTTTGAAGGCTCATTGAGTCCAAAATGGAACAAGTCCTTAGTCTCATCATAAAACAGCACATGGTACGAAAACTCACAGAAAAGCTGGACGTATTCCTCAATTGACAGGTCCTTTTGTCGAAGGTGAAGTAACGGATCGACTAGGTCCATGACTGGCCTGAAGCGCTCAAAAAAACCTGCTGAATCCGGGTATGGCTGGTGATTCTGTGACGAGGGAGGCGTGACAACGAAGTGGGGATCTAAATGCAAGTCTTTAATAAGAGCATAGTCAAACAGGCATGGTCGACAACAGCAAACAATGATGGCAGTGGCAAGGCAAAAGAGTAATCCAGAAAATTATCAGGGCAATGGTCAGGGCAGGCAGCAAAACAATCATAAACAAGAAAACAGTCCAGGGATCAAAACATGAAGGCAAGGAAACAGAGAAACTAGAAACACAGAAAACTTAGAAAACACAGAAAAGCTATACAACATTCAATCACCAGCAAAGACAGAGAGTGTGTGTGCTATTCTTATAGTCCTACTAATGTGAGACAGCTGTGAATTGATGATGAGATTGGATGAGAGACAGGTGATGCACTTGATGAGTCCAAGCAAAGGATTATGGGAAATGGAGTCCTGAGTGAATGGCAAGGTACAGAATGGAATGCCCTCAAGAGGAGCTCATTGGCACTCCAGCTGGAGATCGTGACAATAATAATAATTATTATTATAAACATTTATGCAACTTATGAATAGAGCCATTTTTTGTTAAAGAAATGAAGTGACAAGTAAACAACAATATATTATTATTATTATTATTATTATTATTATTATTATTATTAATTATACATACAATTATTAATAGAAAATAGTATGTTACTCATACATATTTATATAAATTTAGAATTAATACTATTTTAGTCAAAGGCAATGAAATTGAAACCAGCTACACACATGGTCAGAATTGTTGGTGCCCCTGGTAAATATGATCAAAGAAGGCTGTGAAAATAAACCTGCATTATTAATGCTTTTGATCTTTTATTTAAAAATGTTTACAAAAATCGAACCTTTCATTGAACTAAAACAATTGAAAATGGTGGAAAATTTCATTATGAAATAAACGTTTTTCTCAAATACACGTTGGACACAATTATTGGTACCCCTAGAAATTCTTATGAGTGAAAAATAGTATATTCCTATTCATATTTCAATTTTGAGCACACCAGGGTGATTATGAACATGAAATTATCCAGCCATGGCTTCCTATTTCACAGGAATATAAATAGGAGGGGAAACAAAGGCCAAATTCCATTAATCATCCATCACAATGAGAAACAACAAAGAATATATTTCTGATGTACAGCAAAAGATAATTGAGCTTCACAAATTAGAAAGTGACTTTATGAAAAGAGCTAGAGCAGTGAAAATTCCCATTTCCACCATCAGGGCAATAATTAAGAATTTCCAATCAACAGAAAATGTTACGAAACTGCCTGGAAGAGGACGTGTGTCTATATCATCCTAATGCACAGTGAGGAGGAGAGTTTGAGTGGCTAAAGACTCTTCAAGGATCACAGCTGGAGAATTGCAGAAAATAGTTAATTCTCAGGGTCAGAAAACCTAAAACAAAAAACAAAAATTCAAACAGCATCTACATCACCACATGTTGTTTGGGAGGGTTTCATGAAAAAAATCAAGAAAAGAAAATGCTTTCACAACAAAAAAAAAAAATCTCCAGCATATTCTGTTGTCAGACACGAGTGGAACTTCAAACGGGACTGGCTTCTATGGTCAGATGTAACTAAAAAATTAGCTTTTTAGCAGCAAACACTCACGATGTGTTTGGTGAACACAGGGATAAAAAGTACCCCATGTGTACACTGAAATATACTGCTGTATTTTGATGTTGTGGGCCTATATTTCTGCTGGAGGTCCTGGACATCTTGTTTAGATACATGGCATCATCGATTCTATCAAATACCAACAGATAAAAAAATCAATAAGTGACTGACTCTGAATCTTATAATGGGCCATGTTTGGATCTTCCAACCAGAGAATAATCCAAAAACAAACCTTAAAAACAACACAAAAATGGGTCACTGGGCACAAAAAAAAAGCTTCTGCTATGGCCATTCCAGTTCCCTGAACTGCACCTTGGAGAAGCACCACCAACATGGAGCTGGGAATCTGAAGGGTCTGGAGTGATTCTGGATGAAGGAATGGTCTCTGATCTCTTGTCAGGTGTTCTCTAACCTCATCAGGCATCATAAGAGAAAACTCAGAGCTGTTATTTTGGCAAATAAAGGTTTCAAAAAGTATTGAATAAAAGGATGCCGTTAATTGTGTCCAATGTGTATTAGAGAAAAACATTTATATAATTTATTTATTTTCACAGCCTTCTTTGCTCATATTTACTAAGGGTACCAACAATTCTGACCATGTGTGTACATGACCTGCTGATCATTATAATTAATCACAAATATAATATGATATAACCAGTTGTAAATATAACATTTCTGCAATAAATTTTTTTTCTTTTTGCTGAAATATATATTTTAAACTAAAGCCTTTGCATCATAGAAAAAGGGAAAAGGAATATACCAGGAAAAATTTAAAAGTAAATCTATCTAATCAAATCTATCTAATATATCATGAAAAAGAAAAAAAGAGAATACATCCAAAATATATTTATATAAATATATAACACTGTGTCCTCCTTTGACGTGAGCGAGTCTCTCTTTTCTTCACACATTCTGCCTTCACTGCAGCCCATTAGAGCTGATGAAAGCAACATGAAACAGAGTTTCATTAGCCATATTAGATTATAATAAACATATAAAATCACTTCCCAAGCTTATTCGATCAGTCATGCCATCCTGCAAGCATTCAGCATCTAATGCCTCTTGCTTATGTTTCAGAACTTCGTTAAGTCCCAGAAATCCAGCGGCGAGAGTCTGGGAGCGGGGGACGGTGGATGGATGAGAAATAGAGTGTTCGACAGATATCTCATTGAGATTTGCTCTCTTCGTATTCGAGCGAAGCTGGATCATGAAATGGGTGAAGCAAATCAGGAATGAAATTAAAGTTGGAGCCGCAGGAGGATGAGTTGAAATGACTGGGAGAGAGAGGGATGGAGAGAGGACCACAGGGAATTGAAGAACAACCCGCTGCTTATCAGGGCCAAAGACATGGACTTTTACAGATATTCACTTTCTGGTACAAAAAGGTGGAACTAAAACTGACCATTAAAAATCAACATAACTCAAAAATCCTGAATGACTCCTAAATGTATTCTGGAGAGAGTGACAAACTGCAATAAAAAATGTGGACTCTCTCTCTCTCTCTTTCTATAAATGTAAATTGTTTTAAATTTTAAATTGACTTGAATATAAAGCATTAATCAATTTCTAATTTAAATAATAAAATAATAATTATTATTATTATTTATAATAACAATAATGATTAACTACTACATAAAATTATTAATAGAAAATAATTTTATATTCATATCATTAATATACAATTTATAATAATAATTAAACATTTATTTAACTTCAGAATTAATACTATTATAGTCAAAAGCAATGAAATTTAAACCAATTTAAATGAATGACATGATGCTGATCTTTATAAATAATCTCAGTTAAATAATCTCAAATTATTTAATCCACTGCAAATATAACATTTCTGGAAAAAATGAAGAATAGAAAAACTATGTTCTATTTATGTGCTGAAATAGATTTTAAACTATACCTTTTGGATTATATTTATCTAAATGGATTTTAAATTATACAAAAAAGGGTAAAAAAAAAAACAACACCAACAACAAAAAATAAAAAAAAAATAAAAAAAACAAAAAAACAAAAAAAAAATAATAAAAAAATACATGTAAAATATGTAAATAATTTAAAAAGTGATATTATAAATATACTGTTGTTGTTTATACTAAGAAAATTATTAAAAACAAAAATAACATTGTTTACGTGTTATGTTTAATCTAATTACTAGCTGTATGTAAGTTAAAGGGATACTCCACCCCAAAATGAAAATTTTGTCATTAATCACTTACCCCCATGTTGTTCCAAACCCGTATCCTTGCGGCTGATACAGAAGAGCATACGCAGCATACGGTGATATGGAGAGACACAGAGGAGACTGTTGACAAAAGAATTGTTGAATAAAGTCGTTATTTTTATTTTCTTCACTTACAAAAAGTGTTCCTGTCGCTTCATAAAATTACGGTTGAATCACTGATGGCAGATGGACTATTCTGACGATGTCTTTCATACTTTCCTGGACCTTGATACTGATATTTACTTGGCAGTCTATGGGACAGTCACAAGCCTCCCGGTTTTCATCCAAAATATCTTAAATTGTGTTCCAAAGATGAACAAAGCTTTTACGGGTTTGGAATGACATGGGGGTAAGTGATTAATGACAAAATGTTAATTTTGGGGTGGAGTATCCCTTTAATAACAGGTGTCAAGATAATATAATAATTGTAAATACATATTAATATTAGGGCTGTCAAATGATTAATCACGATTAATCACATCCAAAATAAAAGTTTTGTTCACATAATATATGTATGTGTACAGGGTATATTTATTATGTATATATAAACACACACACATAAATTATATATTTAGAAAATATTTACATGTATATACATTTATATATTTATATTCTTATATTTTATATTATATATAAATATATTTAATATACAAACATAACATATTCTTCTTAAATATATACATGCATGTGTGTTTGTAATTATATATACATAATAAATATACACAGTATACACACATATATTATGTAAACAAAACTTTTATTTTGGATGTGATTAATCGTGATTAATCATTTGACAGCCCTAATTTATATTAAACATATAATAATAAATAACAATAATGCTGTTTACGTATCATGTACTGTATGCAGTGGAGTGACAGACGCCATCACAGTCAGTCATGGATGTTGAAATGAACCTATTATCATCAGGTCAAGTGAAATGAAGGGCTTTTCTGTCTTTGTTCCTGTCACTGTGATCCCTGTTGTGAACTTCACTGATCTCAGTGTGCTTTCTCAAATCCCAAAACAAATCCCTGGGACAAAACTTTGGCTTTCAAGTTTCAAAATGCTCCTTCTCAAGTCTCAAATATTTTGTTATTCACCTGAATTCACATAAAATGGACATTTTTTATTGGTCGGATTCAATCAGTGATCATTTATTAATTTAAATCACAAAACCAGTCTGAATGATCTGTTCATCAGTAATATAATCAAAGGTTAAAAGCTCAGTGGAGGGGAAGGGTTTCAGCAAATAACAACTTTGATCTGTATTGGTTGTATGGCTTCCGAATGTCATATGGACTATTTTGATGATACTTTTTTTTCGGTGTTTTGTGCTTCTTTTTGAAGACATGAGAATGACAGTTCAACCAAAAATCACAGAACTGTTAACAGTTACAGGGTGTTTTCAAAGCTTTGTACCATTTTGTCCCAAAGGAAGCAGAGAAGAAAAGAAACAAAGATGAAGGAAAATCAAAGAGCACAAGAATGTCAGAGAAGCACTGAGGGCAGGTGAGCAAAGAGGAAACAACATCTCAGCACTTACCTTAAAAGCCCAACTGGGAGAGCTCAAGCACACAACGTCACCAGATTTACCCCCCGAGGAATCACTACAAGGAGCAAAGCAAACAGATATTTTCTTTGTGTCGCGTGTGATGAAGAGCCGAGCTGTTATTGGTCACTGGCAGGAAATCACAGAGAGTTTCCTTAATGGAATGGAAATCAATACAGCTGCCAGCGGGGATTTCATGCCGCCAACAGAGGGAATCTGAAATAAAGCTAATCCTCTCACAGCCGTCCTAAAGTTTCTAAAACGGGACGTGAGATTTCAAAGTGAGATTACGGTCGACACGCTATGATAAGAGAGAGATTAAAACACGAGGGAGCTAAAAACTGACCGAAAAGTTCACAGTGACTGATAAAAAAAGTCAAAAGTGAGGTCAAAGAGATAGATTACCAGATCCACATAAGAATAAATAAAACTAATCGGCTAAAGCTGAATATATTAGCTGAAATAGCTAAAATACACAAAAATAAAGTGATACATTACAAAACTATTCATGATAATAAACGTGCACAATAAATTAAAAACAAACATGAATTGAATTAATAAAATAATGAATGAATGAATAATATATAAATGACACGTTAACGTCACAAATAAGGTCTATAGGTTTAAACATCTATATTGCAAACACTTAAAAACATACATTTCATTTGTAAATATATATATATATATAAATATATAAAACATTTTAAAAAAAGTTATCAACTGACAGCCTTAATTATAATATATCAATAAATCTGTAATCACTATCATCAACACTGTAACAAATAACAATATTCATTATTTAAAAAAATAAATCTAATTTCTTCTAATTATTAATCAATTTGAAAAATCTTGTTTACAATAGTAATTTTATGTTGTCGACATTTTAACATACACATTGTTAAAAGTATTAAAAACTGGAAGGGATCAAATGTAAAATTTTACAAAATGGTCATTGGAAAAAAAATAAACTGAATGACTGACCATTAAATACTTAAAAAAGAAAAAGAAGAAAAAAAAGCTTATGCTGATGATGGTATCAATACACATGAAAGTTATGATTTCTGATGAGTCATGTGACACTGGAGTAATAATGCTGACAATTCAGCTTTGCCTCACAAGAATAAATTACATTTTAAAATATATTCAAACAGAACACTTTGATAACAGATAACTTTTTATTTAAAATTCTGATTACTTCACAATATTACTGTTTTACTGTATTTTTGATCAAATAAATGTAGCTTTGGTAAACATAAGAGACTTTTTTTCAAAAACATAAAAAAATCTGTATATATCTCAAGATATACACTAAAAAAAAAAAAAACAATGCAGTAGAAAACAGCAGAAGAGGAGCACTCACCTCATCTATGACAGGCACAGTGCTTCAGAATGATCCGGGCCTGTTGCCTGCAGAACCATCTGGGAGGCCAGCTTGAGTGACAGTGGGAAATCGATTGAGCAAATAGTCGGACTGCAGGGATTTAGAGAGAAAGGAAACAGACAGGAAATCGGAGGTTGATGAGAGGATCTCAGCAGAGAGCTTGAAGCCGACATGTTCCTCTCCCATGAGCGCTTTGAGGTGAAGCCCTTGTGTGGTGTGTGTTGTTATGTTATTACGTGCTATATGAGGCGAGCGCAGATTCCTCGTTAGTGAGATGAAAAATGCACCTGTGGCTTCAAGCATTACTGAAACTTTTTTCCCACTGATGCTCTTGGGAAAACCTGCTCAAGGGACAGAGCTGACGTTCTAGGAGAATCGGTTTACCCACCAGCCAAACTCCTGCTACAGAGAAAACATAAGTCTATAAGGAATACATTATACAGAGGTACTATTCCTGTCATGCTGAAGGTTTTAAAACTTAACATGTTTTTAATGTGATGAATTGTTCCTATGATACACACGTTTTATTTATTTATTTATCATTTATTAATTAGAGCTGAATTTAACTTGCATGTTAGCTTAGATTATTTTTACTTTTTTAAAAATGTGATATCATTTTTGTAACAAAATTGGTAACAGAGTAGTGTGTTTAAAAGTTTAATCAAAACAACATTCCACATAAGAATAAGAGATTTTGTCTTAACTAGATTACTTTAATTCCTAAATACACATAACTAAATAATGACAAAATTACAGATTGACTGGAAATGGCATACCACTTTCATGACAATTCGTAATTGTTTTATGTTTGCCAAATTCTTACAATCTCAGTTACGTTTTGAGATGGATCTTAATCCTTTTGTATCATGCTACTAAAAAAATAATAAAAATAAAATTAAACCATACATTTTTGTGCAAATCAAATTGTAGGAATTCATATCAAATTGGCAGCTAGTAAAAGAGGTTAAATCAGGTTAGAAGTGATAAACATTCTGTCCACAAAATCCAAAGTTCCATCATGAAACTCTAGATGGCACAGTCTGATAGGTTCTAACTCAACCTGATATAATCACATGATTATTCACATGGCACAGCTGACTGGTTTCTTTTTGCATAAGCAGCCAATGAGCTGCTGCTCAACATTTTAATACTCGGCTAGTGCTTGTCAGAAACCCTCCACCTTCCCCAGCTCCACCTGTATAGATCTGCTACAGGGTAATTTCATGCATGTTTTATATATGGGGGCATTTCATATGGTATATGTGCAGCAGCATGTCTGTGGATGTAATAGCAGTAGCAAGTCTCCATACTTTCTCTGCCGCAGCAGTGTAGCAGATATATCCCACCCAAACCAAACACATTAACATTGTCATGTACAATAAATTGCTTAAACTCTCAAAGAGTTGGCATGACAGAATTGTATTTATCATGGTATTTCTATGCTTTCGTCACATATCTCATGTCATATTTCATTTCAAACATGCTCTTCACTGTTTTCTTCTCTGTAAACTATTACACTAAACATAATTAGTAATAAAACACTGGTCATGGTTGAAGTGACTCCACAATTAAGGGACACAAATTGTAATTTCTTATCAAATTGATATAAATAAGTATTATTAATAAAAAACAAAATTTATTAGGTGTATTTCACTCTTCTTTCTTCGTAGATAAATGGATTTTCATATTTACAACTTAGTATAGGGTAAAACAGTAAAAGGCATGGTAAAGACAGTTTTAAAGTGACCTTTATATACCTAAAAAAAAAAAGTTTTAGTTTTAATAAAAATCAACCCCTGGGGACATAAATGCAGTTTAAACACCCACATATCATGAAAAGTATGACCTAAATAAACTGCACAAACTATATGTTGACCTTTCCAAGACTGGCACATTCCGATCAGGCACTGGTACGGTCTTCTGATGAACATATAAAGAGAATTTTTTTAGAATGCTAGTAACCCAAAAATCCCTCGTAGCCATTGACTTCCACTGGAATAAAAACACTATGGAAGTCAATGGCTACCATCAACGTTCTTCAGAATATTTTCTTCCATGGTCAGCAGAAGAAGGAAACTCATACAGGTTTGGAACAACTTGAGAGTGATCAAATAATGACAAATTTTTCATTTTTAGGTGAACTATCCATGGTAAATCACCACACGATTTATTGCTCACCTGAGAGCATCTCCTGCTAATGCCGTCTTTGTTGTGTTAATCACTCTCGCGACACACACACACACACACACACACACACACACACTCATTCTCGTATCACAGACAGGCAGAGCAAAAATTAGCCTCCGTACAACAGCAGAATAATGACGCAGGGAAGCAAACATCTCCCATCCTTTCAGCAAATAATGAACATTTCCCCTCACAGCCACCTTTTCATTTGAATAGACTATTTTTATTCAGATACAGCAGCAATTTTGGGGAAATTAATTTTTTCTTCTCTCTATCTCTTTGATAAATGACTTCTAGTATTAACCGCTGACATCAAATCCTCCGCTCCATTTACATTTGCACATCACGATTAGCAGTTTTTTCCTGTAACTAATATGAACTTGTTGAGAGCAGCTTGTTTTCTTTCTTTCTTTGGATCTGGGTTATTATATTATATAATTGAATGGGTATATCGACAGCATGTTGGTGGTTGAGTCATCGCTGACACTATATACCATATGTTATTGTTTTCACACTATTGAACGTAACAGCTGCAGTGTCCCAATAAAACCAATTTTCCTGGAACACAACAGTAGTTGTGCTCACCAGAGGAGGTTGTGCTTCACCTCTGGTGCTCACTGTGCACAGCTGTAAGCTACGAGCTGCTCCAGTGTTTTCCACAGAAGAGGAGACGTCAGGACTTCATGCTGCTGATGATCATAGCAGTAATAATCAGAGCTTCGTGCTGATTCATTGTATTGCCCCTTCCTGGTGAGTTTTGCAATGTTGTGTAATGAAAAAGAAGACACTTTGCACAAGTATGGCGCAGTTTGTTGTCCCATTCGTTTTTAGAGAGTATTAAAAACAACAATTCCCACGTTATTGTTCATCTGACATAAAATGAACCCAAGAAAAAGACTACGTCCAACAGTGAAAAGTATTAGTATATCTCTATAGTAGATCTATAATAAAGTGATATTCAGTTGATTGTAAAACATTAACTATTAATTATGCATGGTGCAACACCTTCTAGCATGGTGGTTAAATATTAAAATATTTTTAAAAAATAGTATTAAAAGAAATGATCACTATTTTTTATTTGTATTTTTATGATTTATTTAAATATTTCAAATGTATGTAATAATTAACTTTTGTGTATACAGATAGAGAGATAGTTTGATCATTTCTATAAAATTTAGATTTTTATATAATGTTTACTGCTAAAAACACAAATCCTAATTCTTCATATAAGATGAAAATAAACTAAAAACAATTAATACCTAATCTAATATTTTTGATACTTAGTTTGTTCTCCTATTCACAATAACACTTTCTGAAGATTAAGCACAACTTTTTTAGGTTTCTAGTTTTATATTTTTTCATGTGCCAGAAACTTCTATTCTTATGTGTAATCCCCAAAAGTGCCTACTAGAGAAAAAGAAAAAAAAAAAGGATTAAGTTTTAGCCGCATTCATAAAGGGCAAAACTATTTCTCCTACGTTCTCTCAAGTTATCTGGCTTAGGGCAGCAGGCAAGTCAAATCAAATGATAGAGCAAAAAAAAGGCACCTCAAGATTTCATGTATGAGATAAAAGAAAGTAAAATGCATCAAAGAATAGCACTCTCATGATAAGTGTTCAGAGAAACACCTGTCGCTCTTCCTGACTGATGCGGTGGAAGTTTCCATCTATATCACGCATGACGTCAAAGCAGCCTGTCACAATAGTGCCCTAGCCACAAATAAATCCCATTCACTGGCTTCTCTTCAACAAACCCTCAGAATCCCAGATGCATTATGGACTGATTCACACGACTGCAGTTCTGTGCTAATTTAGCACATTATTACGGGAATTCTACATATTTCGGTGTTGATTATGTGTGACATCAGCAAGAGAGAGTCTTGCTGCATACAACCCACCTGCAGCTACGTTCTAATGGTGTTGTCACATTAGCAAAGTTTTAGTGAAATTTTGGGGACAAAAAAGGTCCATTGTTTATCATCATTGGTGTAGCAATGCTTGAAGCACAGCTCATACATAATTTGCTTTCAAACCAAGCAGTTTTCAAACCAAGTCTGCATAGAGTTGCCAACCGTTCCATATAATACAGAATCGTCCTACATTTAAAGCATCAGGGAAGCATTCGGAATTATCATAAATACGAGTTCCCTAGTCAGAAATTGGATATGAATGGCCTCCCTAGTTATATTTACTAGGGAAACTTTGAGATTATTTTGATACCCGAGTTTCAGAGTTGGGTGAACCATAAACTTACAATATAGCGGAGGACTGTAAAGCAGTAGTACTGTAAAGATTTATTCGTAACATCTACAGTACATGGAATTTATTTGACAGAAATGTAGGAACAACATGAGGGTGAATAAATGATGACACAATTTTCATTTTTAAAAGATCTGCCTCATTAATATATCCCCTTAACATCCCTTTAATATTAGTCAGCGGTAGCTCGCTAGATTATACCACAGCCATCAACTTCACACAGACAGGACTGAAAGATAAGAAATCAGAGATATCTAAATTTACTACGTCTCAACTCTTAATAAATCGACTGCAAACAGACAACTGGAATTTAACAGAGATGTTATAACAGTATATTGTGGGAGTATTTAATAACATGAAAGATTAAAAGGATATAGCCTTGGCACTTTGAGGCCCTGGACACCTGTTCAATTGTGAGATAATTCTCTTTGATTTTATGGAAGCAGTGCGTTAAAAGGGATGCCAAAATTACACTCTGCAGTCCATTATTAACCCACACCCCCCCCATACTCTAATTAAAGCTTTGCCTGTTGCTCGCCCAGGCGGTTATTAATTCACAGGTGTCCGCGTCGACTGCGTCTCCATGCCAACGGAAAGGTGTCCCATTAATCCCTCCACATTTTATCGATGCTGATTAATCCCGAATGCAAACAATGACTGCACCCTCACCTCACCGAAAAAATCTATAAAAATGGGAAAGAGTTAATTGCAGTTTGAGCGCACTCACATGGAAACAGTGGAGGGTTTGAATACAGTTTTGGGCTGGATTTTATTTGGAAGCTGATTTGCACTTAGAAACTTTTATCTTTATCTCAGAAAACATATCTTAATTTGTGTTCCGAAGATGAACGAAGGTTCTTTCGGGTTTGCAACGACATGAGGGTGAGTAATTAATGACAGAATTTTCATTTTTGGGTGAACTAACCCTTTAAATGCCAAATATACATTTAGTAGCCTATCTTAAACTCTCTATATTAGCATTGTTCCTCCACTGGGGGAAAAAAAAGTAACTGTTTTAATGATGCCCTCAGACTGACGTACAAAAATGAGACCCTTTAAAAATCCAAAGCAGTCAAGATTCACAAAATGTATATAAAAGCAGCTTTTACTGTAAGTGATCAGACCATGATTTTGCCTGGCAAAAGAAAATCCCAGCCATATCTGAGCATTGAAACTTGAGAGTGGACTCTTTTGCCTAGTAACCACATAAATAAATATTCACTCGTTTCTGTTATTCAGCATCATTCACTTTGGCTGTGCATATGGTGCAATCTTCATTAACCAGAGAGGAGTATTTCATGGAAAGACCACTCCAGGAATTGCCAATCAGAAAGATGTGCTTTGTTTGCCCCGCAGGCTGTGCAGCTCTGAGTAATTCCTCCGGGAATCTCTTTTATCGCAACAGACGTTGTTCCTTTTACTTTTTATACATCTCAGCAGCAAGTGTAAGGCTCCTATGATCTGTACTCTCTGAGTGGTAAATACATAATTCATGACAAAACTGTTAACATACCTCTCAACCCCTCTACTAACTATCATTTTTCATAAATTTTGAGGTGAAAATGGGGACGATTTAATGTTAATAAAATTCACAATTCATTTCAGTTCATGTCTCAGAATGTGTATTTTTTGTTTGTAATTTCACAGCTGTAATGCCATAACATGTTACTGTTATGGCATGTTGGAAAGTGCCGCTTTTCTATTGTGAATGTGCTAAATCTGCTGAATTACAACTACTAATGTTAGAGAAGGGGAGAGGGAGGCTGGGGGAGAGCTCTTGAACCTCCGTTGGTTAAAAAAATAAATTAATGAGCCAATCAGCATCGAGTGTTTATTATCAGAGCTGAGGAGTGTTGAGAAAAGAAACCTTGCAGAGGAGGCCTTCTGGTATCAACCAATCATCACAGAGACGTAAATTACATGATATTAGTTTGAACGTCTCCCGCTATGTTGATAATGTACCAAGTACTTATGAAGAGTAGCGATATTGAATATTTGATCACCAACAGATTTACCAAGCTGATATTCAAACAGTATATATACAAATTAAATAAAGGGAGCTGGATATAGGCTACAGCAGTCGGCTTAATTAAACAGCACAACAGACAGCTCTCTTTTAACACAGAATTTTAAAGAAGGGATGGATGTTTGCTTCAAGTGATAGGCCAGGTAAGTGAAATGATATTATCTTGCTGTATGTGTGTCGTTTTCTTTATGTTTTCTGACTTAAAGCCACCATTAAGCCATTTTAAAGTGGTTAAGCAAATAATAAAAATCGGCAGGGATCACCAGCCTACAGTTAGTGTGCCTCCTCTATTTTAAAACCCAAGAGCCGCCACTGGTGGTTGCTAAGGTATTTTGAGCGGTTGCTAGGGCATTCTGGATTGTTGCTAGGCTTGTCTTAATGTTTAGACATTCTGCCTGGTAAATGATAAAAAGCCAGTTTTTTCCATATAATAATAAAAAAAAAAAAAAATTATCTTACAATTCTGACTTTTTCCTAACAATTCTTACCCCAAAAAACTCAATTCTAAAAAAAAATCTTAAAAGCAATAAAAAAAAACTAATAATTATCATATATCTCGCAAAATTAAAAATTCACCCAAAAAATTGCATGTGAGATAAAACACAATTTTTATTTGTTTTTCCCATATTGTAAGATAAAAAGTCGCAACTACTTTTTTTTTTTATCCTGTGGCAGAAACAAGTCATAGTTAAAGACCATAATATTATAGCAACACCTCTTCCAACCCATACGAACTTATAGGTCCTTTATCACTTCCATGAAATACAACCTATAGGAGCATTTACTAATTTAGCGCCCCTATACAGCAGGACATGCCACAGAAACTTTCATATTAATGTATTGTGCCCTTTATCTGCATTATAATTTAGGTCATGGGTTTGATCCCGGATACCTTTTACCTTGAATGCACTGTAAATTTCTTTCGAAAGCATCTGCCAAATACATAAATGTATTTGTGAATTGAAAATAATGTATGTAGGCTATATGCAAATTGAAATAGGGAAAATGATAAGGGGCCATGTAAAAAAAGTCCACTGATTGTGTTTAAACAAATCTACATTTTGACTGGTAGAGAGCCCCGCACCTGACATACTAATTTTAAGTAATTTGTTCCCTCGTTTTAAGTAAATTGTGCACTCGACAGTCTCTATTAGACTTACTGTAAGGTACAGTCAGGTTTAACGTTGTTCAAACAGTATCTAGTTATTTCAATCAAGAATTTTGCATGATGCTGAACGATTTCCCAGTGCAGACTTCGCAACGCTCTGACCAACAGAAAGCTCTTTGGTTTTAAAGTGGATTCTGTGCGAGCTGTGTTTCATATATTGCCACACATTTGGTATAGACATCAGCCAATTTTTTGCCCAAAAAATGTTGACTAAATGGCCACCACCTCTTTAGGGTTGGGCTCAGTATGCAATTGCAAGTTTTGTATGAGCAAAACTTTTTGAATGTAAAAAAACTTTATTTAAACAACCCAATATGTTAAGATTCAGAAGCCCACTGTGGAGAAGAGAGACCCAGCATAATCTCCACTGCTGTTGAGATCACATATTCATGTGCTTCCCTTTCCAGGGAGCAAAAGGCAAGGGCTCTTATTGGCTGGGGGATTGCTATGGCAACAACAGAGTCGGGGAGCAAGTGAAGGGGCTGCTGCCTGTCCATTATGCATGTGCTGGAATGAAATTGGAGAAAGACGGCCATACAAGAAGGTCTGACATATCATGCAGGACGAACTGCAACTGGAACAGTTTGTTACATCTTGGAAAAATGTGTAGCGAAATCCAAAATGTCATTGTCTTACCACTGCCTCTTACCTCTGTTCATATATTCATGTGTAGTTTATAGAAAATTGCTTTAAATAAATAATAAATTCCCAAAAAAGTGCCATGATTTTTTCTTTTCTTTTTTACCATGAAGTTATACCATGATATTCTTAGAATAAGTTCCATACAGTGGTTTATACATATGGTTAATGTACAGAATCATAGATAAGTTCATTAAAAGCTACTAAAAAAGTTTTTTTAAATATATAAAATATTTAAATTAAATATTTATTAAATTTAATAATAATATATACATTTTAAATATTTATTTTAATAATTTTTATGACATTTTCAGTGTCTAGGGTTGTTAGAATTGGAATAATACAGACAGAGCTCAATATTTATCATGAATACTCTTGCAGACGGATCACTTACATCGACACCTGTGATATTTTCACTTTTCTCTCGACAATCTTGACCTTTTAAGATGACCTGTACTGTCTTAGATTGTCTTCTCTTGTCTTTCCATCCAGCCTGAGCAATGAAGCTCACTCCAGCGATCACAGGCCTCCTCTCAGTTCAGCTTTATTGCTACCTACCTACAGGCAACAACCGGCCAATCTAAATCAGATTGACATGCGTTCCCATGGAAACCCCAGGAACATCTGCCCATAATGATAACAGAGAAAAAAAACATATGGCAGAGGTTTGATGATCTGATATAAAATTCCAGATTTCCTGTGGACACTTAACCAACAACATCCTCACTAGCAAGTAAACAGAATAACAACAAATTCAGAAAAGCACTGATTTCCATTCCCTTTCTATCATTCTGTTATGAAAAACATGTGAAAAACTAATTCCAGCAGATGTCAAAGAGTTCATGCTGCAACATATATTACCCCAGCTTCCAATATAATACACAAAAAATCAATTTCTGAACTGTGTGAGAAGGCATTTTCAAAGAACATCATGTCAGAGGTGGTGAAAGGCTGTAGCAAGTGTAATCCTACACAAAGGCAGCTTTAATGTCACAAAGAAGTCTTGAACAAATCACCATGTTGATAAAGACTGAAGGGTTTTTAATCACAAGTCTTGAGGAAGTCGTTTTTGTATGCCCCTGAATAATGTGCCATCTCTTGTGATAAATGAAACATTTTCTTCTGAGACATTTTATCGAGATTACCAGTGTAGACGCAAATGAACATAAGTATCAGTTAGAAAACAAAATACAAAATGCATTTATTGGCGCACATATCTATTGGTTATCTTAAAAATAAAAAAGACTGTACTATGCATGGGGTTTATTGAGCGTTATGACTAATTGTAGCTACATTATTCAGGTATACAGCTACCAAATAATTAAACATTAAATACTGATTTGAGATTAAATGGTTTTATAACCTTATCTTTGCAGAATTTTAAAGCATATTCCACAAAAAGTCCACTACAAAATACAAAATCAACTAGAAAAACTATGCAACAATATTACAGTAATATTTATATTCTTACTAGCCCTTACGAAAACTAACCATATAGTTTTACTACAAATAAAACAAAAACCATGGTTAGGCATCCAATTAAACCATAGTAACCACAAATTAACCATGGTTTTGCTGCACTAACTATTATAGTTTACCATGGTATTTGTTATAAAAATCAATGTCAAAAAAAACAAAAAAAAAACATGGTTACTACACTTCCACTAGCCTACAATATGGTTAATTTTCGTAAGAGAGGTTAGGCTTGCTATTTTCAATAGCATCGATAGGCTAACTGATATGTAAAATGCCGCATGTTGTTTGTATGAAACACTAAAGTGCAAATCCGCTGGAATGTAGAGCCGATTTCAGTTACAACTTGCTTATGTTGTTATGAGCGATGGCTAACATTAAGAAATAGGCTTGTTCAAGATGAACTTCACTAGCCTGACACTTTGTGCTAGAGCAGCATGATAATCGTTAAAAGATTGCGATCCTGATTCAAACACCTACACAATATTTCTCAATGACAACGATTCACCCGTGAACTGTGAAGTCATGGCCTAATGGTTAGAGAGTTTGACTCCTAACCCTAAGGTTGTGGGTTTGAGTCTATACAATTGAGGTGTCCTTGAGCAAGGCACCGAACCCCCAACTGTTCCCCAGGCGCCGCAGCATAAATGGCTGCCCACTGCTCCGGGTGTGTGTTCACTGCTGTGTGTGTGCACTTTGGATGGGTTAAATGCAGAGCACAAATTCTGAGTATGGGTCACCATACTTGGCTGTATGTCACGTCACTTACTTATCCCTGAAACCTTTAAAAAGTCGTACCGGGAAAGTCAAATCTGCGTTCACGCTGCCACACAGACAGCAGACATTTACCATGTTTAGGTAAGAAACAGCTTTGCAAACAGTATTTTCAACTACACAATATTATTTCTGTCTTACAGTCATTCATATTATCACAGAAATACTGGGATGAAAGTTTATAGTTTGGATATAATAATTTCTTAAGCCTATGCTATAGGCTAAGTGGCGCTTGAAATAACGTTTGTGTCGGTAACATTGTTTCACCAGTAGGTGGCAACAAGTGACTGTTAAAAAATGAATTTGTCATTGAATCATTTATTCAAAAACGCTGATTCATCCAGTAATGAAACAAGTGAAGCATTTATGAGTCAGTCATTGAATCATTAATTCAAACCACTTTTTCATCATTTTAATATTAAAAATTTAAATACATATATATTAAAATGTTCAATAATTCATTCAAATTAATTAAACCCTTTTAAAAAGACTGCAGCAATAAAAAAAAATCACACATTATTTTGTTTAATTCAGAATTGTGGGAGAATTGTGATCTCAATTTGAGCCAAAAAAATAGTGATTCTCAGTTTCTAACTACTTAGCTTTATTTTTTTATTTATAAACTAAGGTTTATTATTTGGAAAATTTTGTTTGTGTAGCTATATGAAATTTTCTAAATATAAGCAATAGGTTAATCAGAACGTTTTCTTATAAACTTTTACTCTTAACAATAAGAATATATTTTATGAACTGATCTTAAAATCTTAATTTTGTTAATGTTTTATGTGTTTTGTTTGAATATCAGATATTCAATATCAAGATTGGTTAAAGGGATACTCCACCCCAAAATGAAAATTTTGTCATCAATCACTTACCCCCATGTCGTTCCAAACCTGTAAAAGCTTCGTTTGTCTTCGGAACACAATTTAAGATATTTTGGATGAAAACCGGGAGGCTTGAGACTGTCCCATAGACTGCCAAATAAATAACAGTGTCAAGGTCCAGAAAGGTATGAAAGTCGTCATCAGAATACTTCATTTGCCATCAGACGTGCAATTTGGGTTATATGAAGCGACGGGAACACTTTTTGTAAGCGAAGAAAACAAAAATAACCACTTTATTCAATAATTCCTTAGTCAACAGTCTCCTCTGTGTCTCTCTATATCACCGTATGCTGCATATGCTCTTCTTTATCTTCCGCACAACAAGGATGGGCTGTTTCTGAAGGCAGGTGGAGTATTCTGACAATGTCTTTCATACTTTTATGGACCTTGACACTGTTATTTACTTGGCAGTCTGTGGGACAGTCACAAGCCTCCCGGATTTTATCCAAAATATCTTAAATTGTGTTTCGAAGACGAACGGAGCTTTTACGGGTTTGAAACAACATGGGGGTAAGTGATTAATGACAACATTTTCATATTGAGGTGGAGTATCCCTTTAAATACATGACCTTGTTTAAGAAAAAACAGCAACAAGTCGTCCTTGTCATCACAGAATCTGACCAATGAGAATAAAGTGAGTCATCATCAAGGCTTTCGCAGCCGATTTTCAGCAACTGCAGAGCCTGACCTAGACGGCTGGTATCGTTTTGTCTTGCGGTAGTTTAATGGCACATGTGATCGTAAGGAGGCTGCAGCATCGATCAAAGTCGGACAAATTTTCTAAACAGAATGCATTGCTTTTGTCGGGTGGCAACCGGTCTTTGCGGCGCCGCATGAAGTCTTACAAACCTAAAATCTTACCGCTAGACTGCGCGATTGACCAATCAGAATCAAGTATTACAGAAAGCCGCGTAAAGGCCTTTACACACTGAGCGCGAAATGAAATTAGTTTTGTCTGGTGTCACCAGGTGATTCTCGTCACATAAAATTTTTATTTTGTACAACCTTTTGATCATAAACTTTATTTACATTTCAGAATATAAGCCAATTTGCATGTCTCCATTCATCACCACAATTAAATGGGTTATATGTCATATGAAAGATTTCTGATTGTCTCCAAAAATACTTATGAAAAAAATGAGAAAATGCAAAATTATATGGGGTGTGGTGCAATTATATATATTTTTATTAGTTAAGATCATTAACCATTTTTCACTGACATTCATCAAAACATTTTGAGTTAACGCGGTGACAAAACATTTTAAAGAGAAATATGTTTTTTTTTTCTATATCAGTTATCTTGATTATTAACATCTGGATTTGAGTTTAACAATAAATTCATGAAAAGTTATGAAAAGCCTATTTTCCTTCCTTCATTATTATAAATTCATTATCCACACATGAAACACTACCTCAGAGCATGCGTGGTGAATAATGAGTCATCAGCACCACTTTCCCCATCCCTTACTGGTGATGTAAAAATGAACCACTGGAGTGTCAGTGGAGTTAAAATGAAGTAGGCTACATTGGTCAAACAGCATTAGATAAAAAAGCAAAAATGGCACAAATTTGTTATTTTTATTATTTCTTTCATGAATTGCAAAACCATCCAGCTGTCCATTTAAGATACAAATACCCCAGTTGAACATCCATGCAGAGGTGCAGAAAAAAAAATACACTCCATCAAACAGCTCACACTTCCAAAAAAATATTCTAGGTTGATTACCACAGTGAAAATATTATCCATGCACACAAGTTACAAACACCAGAGTTGACGGGATCCACTATGAACAAATCACACTAAACACCAGGTGAACAGATCACTTCTACATCAAGTACATAGGATTGGCACTTTTTTCATTTCGCAAAATACACCTGTTAAAAGTCGTGGCCTAATGGTTTGACTCCAAACCCTAAGGTTGTGGGTTCGAGTCTCGGGCCGACAATACCACGACTGAGGTGCCCTTGAGCAAGGCACCGAACCCCCAACTGCTCCCCGGGCACCTCAGCATAAATGGCTGCCCACTGCTCCAGGTGTGTGTTCACTGCTGTGTGTGTGCACTTTGGATGGGTTAAATGCAAAGCACGAATTCTGAGTATATGTCACCATACTTGGCTGTATGTCACGTCACTTTTTTTTTTTTTAAACAGAAAGACTCCAGCATTCGAGTGGTTTAGGAAATTAAAGACTTAATGAAATACTTGAATATGAATGAAAAGCTTCATATGCTTTTTGCACTCATATAATTACTGCACAATCCACAGATCATAAATATAAAAATGTTCTTGTCCATTCCCTGCATTGCCTTTGAAACCATTAGTTAGTTTCAATGGGGCCATTTTTGATGTTTTTTTTTAGCATTTTAATGAGCACTTGCTGCCTCATTACCTCAAAAATGCCTTTTCTGCTCTTTATCTACAAAGCGGAGCCAGAAAGGAAATAAACGCTTACTAAATTTATACAATTTAATACGAATCAAAGGAGGCTAGATACTCTTTCCAATAATTTAATAGCTATTTTGTCTTGTGTTATCAGAAAATTACCAATATCTCTAGCCAGAAAGGACAGATCCATGCATCCATCCATTCATGATCACGTTCGTGTCCACTTTCAACCACTTTTTTTATTCACATGGTTTCTGTCTGTTGAAAAAGCAAATTGTACATCAGACCAACAATTTGCATAATGACACATGCAGCACATTTTTCCTTTCCATATGATTTTTCTGAATTTTACCAATACATTTTTGGCTAGCGGATTGGAATTTAGATCTGCGAATGTGAGTAGATAGTTTACTTGGTACTTTCCTCTGGGTAAGTAGTGTGCATGGAATCTGGAAAGACTTTCAAAGAAAGTATTTGATATGGACCCTGTTTCATAAAAGGCTTTTGACAAAGCGTCCAAGCCAGAACACTCATTTTATATGATATCCAAAAAATAGATACAGACAACGATGCCCAGTCCAAAAATGATCCAATCTGAGCAAATCTAAACATGCAAAAATCACTCTTTAATAAGGCTTCTGGGTTTCACCAAATGACATTCTGCACATTTGCAAGAATACGTCATCGCATTTACAAGTTTACACCAAAGTCTGACGCCGACACATGCAGTGTGACGCAACATTGCACACTCTGGTTATTTGTCCTCCAAATTAGCCAGCAGATGCATCCAGGATCAAAGCTAACATTAGCACAGAGGGCCATTGTAAAGCTTCAAAGGACTGTGGCTCTAGAAAGAAGTCTTTACAATCAAAAAGGTAAATGCTTGGTCTTAGGCTAAATGCGTAGAACAACCAAAATACGGAAGGCAACATACAAAAAGAATTTGTCATAAACAAATCAACAACCACATCAAACAAAATTAAAGACAATCAAAAAAATAAATACTAAGCTACATGAAAGACAATGAAGAAAATATCTAGTACAGAAGACCTTATTCCACCTTTGAAAACAGTGTCCTATTCTGAAGGCCTAAAATCCAGACAAGAGCTTGCACAAAGGGACCTCCCGTTCACCTAACAGCATGTCTCTTTTCAAGCTAGTACCCTTATTCACAACCTTGATCTTCAAAGCTAGGTTCTTAACCTGAGCCGAAGTCACCGAATCAAAAAAGAAGTCCTCGTTGAAGATGGGATTGCGGCTGTTCTTGATTATCGTGCTCCTCTGCTTCTGCAACTTGCCTGGATTGAGGTAGAGCGACACACAACAGTTGATGCTCTTAATATCAAACATGGGATCATACAGGTCCTCGGCTGCCATAATGCGGATTCGCAGACGGGCCGTACCCGCGTCATAGTCTGCACAAAGTCGGACAGTGCCTCCTTTGTGCATGTTGATGGTGTGCTCCTTGTATTGACGGTCCGAACCATGAAGATGGTCCAGAGCTCCACCACCTTGCAAGGAGGGACAGTGGCTCCTTCTAGGAACATTAGGACTGGGCTCCGCCGAGCTGCACTCGTCCGTAGATAAGGAACTATGCCTGGCAAATGTCCGCTTGCCTTTAGCAACCCTGGCCTGTGTCTCATGGGTAAAGATCTTCAGTAAAGAGGCGGAACGAGAGAGCAGTGGCGAACTGAACGGGGACGACTCTGCCGAAGAGCAAGTGTCGCTCTCGCCACCGCTGAAGTATCGGTAGGGGTTTATGTGAGAGGTGCTGAAGTCCGGAGGGTTGAGATGGTTTCCCTCGTTGCTGCTCTTGCCTTGGGACTTGCGTTGGGTATTGGGTGACGTAACTGGACTGGTGTGGTCGCAGTGGAACAGGGACTCTTTTCGACGGGTGTGAGGACTCTCCATCAACGTGGCAAAACCATAAGAAGTCTGAGTCTTTGGAATGTAAGGAAGTGACATGGCAGTCTGAGATTGAGGGTCGGCGTTGGTGTCGCCTGCTACGACGTCATCCGCGCTCTCAATCTGAATGATGTGGCGGTTAGCCGCCCTTAGCAGGTTCTTGGTGTCTCCTGCCAACTTGCTGACTAATCGTGGGCTACGAGGACTGCTGATCTTCTTGTTGCTGATGGTTTGCTCTGAGGTCGAGGGTCTCAGACTATCTTTGGACTTGACGTCAGAAGCTTCAGTCTCCGGTGGGCAGCTTACAAGCTTTGGGGGGATAAAGAAATCTGGAATCTTATCAGGTGTGAGGACGTTGCTATAGACAGGTGCCTTCCCTTTGTCACCCGCTTCTCCTTGGCGGAGCACATTTGTTTCGACAGAGTCCCGGATCTTCTCCAGAACCCACATGATCCCTCTTGGCTGAACCCGCTGCGTGATGCCTGTAACCACAAGCAACAGAACATTCAACAATGAGCCCCAAGCTATTAATAACTTACAGTTGATCATTGCAACAACAATGTACCGTTAGATCATGAACAATTGTCACACATATGTAAAGTTGTTGGGTGAATTGTGCAGTAACTTTCAGAGGTGGACTTTGAGGAATGCAAATTAATCTTGTGAAATTAATTTTATGTAATCCAAATTGTATTTAAACATTTTACTCTAACAATACACTAACCTTTTAATGCTATATAACTGGCAAGTAAATGAATAATCAAACGTTTTGTCAAAAAGTTGTCTGTTCTTTCTGTCTAATAATGATCCTAACGAAAAGTGCTTCAGCAACGCACTGTTGCTATGGTTATCTCTTCAGGCAAATACGAACATTCTGTTTCCGAGCATCTATTTTCCGCAAGGTGAAAACAGATTAAGACTTTCCAACCTTTTTTTTTTTTTTTGTGAGGTGGGAGGAGGTTTAAGTCTTAACACTAGGGACAAATCCCCTTGATTTGCATATGTGCAAATCATTCTAGACTTCAATAAAACTACATGCTGGCACACGAAGTTCATGTACAGTTTATAGACTTGGTATGAGATGGCATTTCTTTTACAATGGTAGAAATCAGTTTTCAATAAGTCAATTCATATGTACTTTTTGTATAAAATTATTTATGGATTAGGAAACTTTGAACTTAATTGCATTTAAAGCTAACTATGCAAAACTAATGCAATAAAAAGTGTACGTCAACAAATCATATGATATTTGAAAAACTTTATGACTGCAGAGAAAGACAAAGACAACTTTTTTCTCTGGCATCATACAGATCTTCAGGAATTTTTTTTTTTTTTTTTCTCTCGGTTCTGGTCCTAGATTATCCAATCTCTTGACATTTTGTCCTTACGTAACACACCTGATTAATATCATCAGCTTATTAATATTGGCTCTGAAAAGATCTTCACTGGGTACTTCAGATAAGAGAGATATCCAAAATATGCAGTCTGGGGTACTCCAGACCAGAATATAAAAAAAACAACTAAATTAGTCTCACCAAAAATGTTTGATTAAGATAAACTGTTAAGATTAACACATAAGTGACTAAATTATTATTATTAATTATTATTATTTACTGCATAATATCCAAACTGAGACTAAATTCACATGAATGGCAACAGCTTGCATAGAACTTCTCTGACAACTGACACTTATTAAAAGTAAACCAGCCATTTCTTAACAGAATCCGTTACAATGTACACTGTTGTCAGTGCTGTTTGCATATAAAAGTGACACATTCTGAATCAGATTTTTTTTTTTTTTTTACATTTAATATGTAACATCCACAACAGCTTTTCATCTTCAAAAAAGAAAAAAGAAAAAAAAAGGGGGGGGGGGGGTAACCATATGAAGTTGTAACAGTTTCAAATGTGCTTGTTCTGAGCCCACACACACAAAAAAGGACAGGGACTGCATGTTAAATGTGTATTCGGACATTAGGTTTACTGGAAAACAAAACAAAGACAACATCTTATGACAACAGTTTCAATGTGAAACCTTTTCCTAAATGTCTGCTGTGTGTCTTCTTTGAAATCTGAAATAAATCAGTCATTTCTCATTAATATTCACCGTCTGCTATAGCTTACAATATCTGAACAGATCCTCATCACAATGAAGTCCAAGAAAAGTAAACTTTTAAACCTGTCGCTTTAAGAGTAATTTACTCACTAGATTTGCAAAGGATTTTCCTCTTCTCTGCGAATCCTCCTCACACAGGCACTTCAGTGTTCATTAGTGTGTGCTGTCCTTTTTTCCCCCAGACCGAGAGAGAGAGAGGTTCAGATCTGCAGCCAGGTCGCCTGTTGCGCTTATATAGTCCTCCTGCAGACGCGCGCGCCCGACCGAGCCAATCAGAGGAAACGATGCTCTTCCGAAAATACACACATAGACTCCTTGAAAAAAAGAACTATAAACAAAAAAGACCTAAATTTGATATTCACATACACACACACACACACACACACACACACACACACACACACACACACACACACACAGAGTGCCTGTTTGATATATTAAAATATTGTTAACGAGGATATATGCCTTTTGCAATACCTGAAAAGAAAGTCAAGTCACGGTTTACGAAAGCTAGGAACGGAGTACCATCTCTTCATTTAGAACCTTCTCCGTTAAAAACACCGGAACGGAATGATTTTATATGTGTGCGTCTGTTCCCTTTAATGTGCACGTTTCCAAAGCGTTTTAAATCAATATCCTGTTGGTCTTCAGCGACACAACTAATAACTGTATTAACTAAAAGTTCCCGGTCAAGTTTGATTCTTTATGGCGAATCAAAAACATTTCCGAACGAATGACTCGGTTATTTTTAGTGAATCAAAAACACAAGTTGACTCAAGGGTCATTACTTCTCAGTGTTTCTGGTTGTTCATATGATGTAGTTAAAAGATACACTTTGTGAGTTGTAGTCATTGATAGCTAACAATTAATAATTAATAAAATATCCCCCTCCATACTTTGCGTATGTTTCGTAGGTTATATTTTTATGAATAGCCGTTGCCAATTTAAAAAAAAAGAATTCTAGATTATACATTTTGAAATGTATTCCATTTATTCTTTTTTAAATTTGAAGTGTTCTCATCATTTATAGAAGAAACGAAAACAGATCGTTCAATTGCTCATGATTAATTAATTTATTATTATTGTCCGTTGCTGTAGTAATTTGCTCATATAACTAGCTTTAGCCATAGCAACAGGCTTTAGCCTTCAATCAGACAGTATAAAGGCTGAAGTTGATTGAATCTGTACTCACAGAAGAGGATGCACAAAATAAGTACTCCATCATCGCTTGTTAGTTGCTCAGTCATTGCTAAAATTGACTGTTCCGAAAAAGTGAAGTCAGTAGAGCACAAAAGCACTTGACTTAATTTAATTTAATTTAAATCACTTGCCTTTCTTCTGCTGCGATCTGACCATTGGTTTCCCTGGAGACCTTGCCATATCTATGGCAACAAATAGATTTGTACAGGAGTAGAAATAGAACAGGTTCCAAATAGTGACCCGAGGACAAAGAAACCCTGGGGTGATGCCGGGTCTCCAGGAATAGAAGAAGACATTGAGGTATGGACATGTACTCTCAAACGAAAATAAAAATTGTCATTTCTTACTCAAGTCACTCCAAACCGGTATGACCTTTGTTCCATAACGCAATGAAAAGAAAAAAAAATCTTGGAGCTTTAAGCTTCAAAAATAATGCCGAAGAACTACAAATATAATTAAATCAGTCCATATGGGATGCCATACGATATTTGTGTGTGAGCTCTCCTTGGCAATTTGAGAAAAGTAACGATTTCCGACTTGTAAATAAATCATTCCATAAATCGAAATGATTCATTCAGGAATCAGAAGGATCCGATTCTCTAGTTCAACTTACTGATTCAGTGACTCGGTCGCAACAGTTAACGGCTTAATTTTAACAGGCGTTTCTCACAAAACTATCCTTTTACTTCCAAAGACTTGGAGTCATTGTCACATAGATGACGTTTACGACACTTTTATGGTGTTTTGTGTCATTTTTAGGCTTAAATAGCATAACTGCATCGAAGAAAAAAAAGGCCACCTATACATTCTTCGACGGTAGTAGGCCCACGCGTTTAGAACATAAGGGTGAGTAAATGTGACTGATTTGTGAGTGCTAAATGTGGTATATATTGATAATTATGTGCAGAAAATTGAACCAAAAGTAATTGTTCATAAAATTCAAAGTATAGAATCTTGTAAAGTGGTATTACCCTGTGTCACTGTATTGAAACCCTGCTGGAAAAGACAATAGAAACCATCACAGAAATTATAATGGTTTCCATTACAAACCATCAACTTTTAACCATTAAAAATGGTTTCCTGTAGTGTGTTTTGGGGCCTATTCCATTAGGATTTAGCGCTTTTATCAAACCACCAACAGAAGGAGACCAATTATCAGTAAAGACCAACAGGCACCATTACATTTTCCATTAAATTTAAAATTAAATTAATGCATTTAGCAGACGCTTTTATCCAAAGCGACTTACAGTGCATTCAAGCTATCAATTTTTACTTATCATGTGTTCCCGGGGAATCGAACCCCCAACCTTGCGCTTGGTAACACAATGCTCTACCACTTGAGCTACAGGAGCACTGTATGTATACAGGAGCATTAAAACCAATACAATTCCCATTATAACCAGTTAAACCATTCCAAATTCTGTGATGGTTTCTGTTGTTGTTTTTTTCCACAGGGAAGCATTTGGTTGGACGGCTCTGACTGTCGGACAGATATAAAAATCAGGAATATCTTTTTGAAGAAAAAAAAATCAAAATAAAACATCCTGACCTGGAAAATAAATAAAAAGGTCAAAAGGGAGCAGTCAAAAGGCCCAGAGTACTCAGTGTTCCAACAAGTTATGTAGGGCTCACATGGATTCACAAGGTGTGGAAGGGAATAAACACCACTCACTCATTTCACAGTAGGGCTTTTATTGTTACGCTCCATTCCCCGTCAACGGTTTCCTTGGAGACAACACCACAATCATACCCTCCTGGGAGACTTCAAGTTTTTCCTATCACCCTCTTGTCTGAATCGCTCGACCCACCAATCTGCAACAGTCGAGGAGTGGGTGAGAACAACACTCCAGTCTAGAAAGCAAGCCCTTGTTATGATGGGTTAAGGATGCTTCATATGCAGTAGCTCTACCTGTAAAGAAGCACAAAGTCTCAGCACAACACAGAATGTGGTTATACGTCGAGTTTATTTGCCCTCCAAGATAGGCAAAACCCTTTTACAGGGTTCCCACACTGTTTGACTAATGCAGTGATATGTGAACTTTAGCAACGGATCTGGGACGGACAGATCGGATACTGTAAATTTATCAGTGCTTTACGCTGTGGTGCTTCCAATCAAAGACTTTTCAGTTAAGCTGACCTTCAAGCCAGGTCTGTTGACAACATAATTGAGCAGCAGAACTCCAGACTGCAATGACATCCTTCAAGGACCTTCATAATAGATCTTGGCATATGAGTGCTGTAGCAAACTCCATTCATTCTTCATTCAATTGAAAGGTCAACCACCTATGATCAATGCCTTTTAAATGCAAATTATTCCTTCACATCCATTTTTCCTAGCATAAACCTTTTCTTCACTTACACGGTACTATGAAGTAACTTCACGTATACAAGGGAATCATAAACATGTTGTGATTTTGAAATTATAACGATCAGACTTTAAGGTCCAATTCTCACCATTTACAAACCATTAACTACAATTTGTGTCTCAAACTCCTGGTTTGCTGCTGCTTAATAGTTAGTAAGGTAGTTAAGTTTAGGTATTGGGCAGGATTAGGGATGTAGAATATGGTCATGCAGAATATGTGCTTTACAAGCACTAATAAACAGGCAATATGTTAATTATAAGAATGCTAATAAGCAACTAGTTCATAGTGAGAATTGGTCCCTTCACTAAATGTTATATGACTATAGGCCTGTAATGATCCATTTGGCACACTTAAATATGCAAAAGAAATGAAGGACATAATGTCATTATTTGATTTCATGCTGCTTTACTTTGAAGAAAATGCAGCAACTTTACTCGAATGTTTATAAAAAAAAAAAAAGTTATTAAAAAAATTTAGATAAGAGCATTACCTATTAACTATGGTTAGGCTGATAAAACTAAGAAAACCATAACAATAAGAAGCCCACTGCTGCCCTCTAGTGGCAAAATCTGTATTTTGGGAACAGTAGCAGTGTTAGTAAATATTATACACAGATACCTTACCGTTTTATTATTCATTATATCATTGAATTTTATTATTCATCAACAATTGTATTACAGTTATTCTAATAAAGATCTTTATTCAGACTTTAAATAGATTTACAAAGCATACCAAAAATAAAAAAGGAGAAAAAAAATAAAAATACAAACAAGAAGGGGAAAGTGTCCCAAAATACCCAGTGTGCATGAATTTGCTGAAAGGGTTTAAAAAGTCTGTTCGGGTCAAGCGGTCAGCCACAAACACACCAAAGTCTTGTGTCCATTTTCCTGAGGAGGATTTTAGGCTAGAGTCACCACAAAAGTTTAAAATGAAAAAGGATATATAACAAAACTAAAATACCAGCAAATGTCAAAGAGTAGCTAAATATAGTGAATATAGTTCAGTCCTTGGCTACAGAAGCAGAATATGATGCACTGTGGTGTAAGAAACAGAAGTAGCCCTGAGAATGTGTATTAGCTACTTTTTATCCCACCAAAGACGCCAATACTGTTGAATCACAGACACTGAAAACCTGAGATCAGGTGCCTTTGAAAGGCAAGATATCGAGAATCAAATAAACATAAGCTGGACTGTTTCGCACTGATGGGGCAAACCCAACCTTCCCCCCAAAACAACAAGAAATAAAACAAAAACACACATCCAAAGCGTCTCGGTTTGGAGTTCACTGCAACTTTTGGTTGCTACTTGAACAGACGTACAATTAATTCATTGGGATCCATAACCTCTACGCAAATCATCCAGATGTGTGCAATCTCAGATCTTCAAAAACTGAAAAATTTTCTCTTAAAAAAAAATGCAACTTTTCGACTTGATTTAAAAGCTACGAAACCAAACGGAAAACCGAAGCGGAGAGTTCGGAAAGCTTGGGCGCTGCTCGTCAAGAGTCCTCTGTCCCAGAGTCGTCTTCATCATGGCAACAGTCCTCACCCTCCTCTTCATCATCATCTAACTCCTCATCATCATAGTAGTCGTCATAGAATAAGGTGGAGCCCTCGTCGGCAGGTGGGGCACGGGTACGGATGCAGTATTCGGCCAGCGTGGTGGGCACCTTCACCCCGTCACGCTCGGCGTCGGCTTTCGTGGCTTGAACCTGCTTCCTGTGAAAATGACCAAACCAAGCAGTTGAGTGCAATGCACAAAATAAAACACAAATGCTATGCATGCATACGTCTAGATGTATTTGTATATGCATGATGCATCATATTCGCTAAATGAATGTTTGACACAAATTTTGGGGTGGCGATTCCAAAAATAGTGACTGTTTTGCTCTACGACACACTCACAAAATATGATGTGCATTTTGTAGTATTTTTGCTTTTGATAACCATTCGTAAGACGAAGTAGTCTTGTATCATCACTTAATCATCAGAAAAACTGCCACATAGACAAAGATTTTGGTCTTCCTCTGAGCCAGATAACAACTATTTGTTTTATTCATAACTGATTTCCCATGTATGAATGATTCTGAAGACATTTATTGCCTAATCCTGATTTCAAGGTTAGAATTATGCCAGCGATAGAAGAAAATGCAAATACCACCCAGATTTTTTCTGTTACATCTGTGGGTGTTCTACGACAACCAATCAGTGACAGAAAATTTGTATTTATAAACTCATTTATGAAAAGTTCTTTCACATTAAATGGAATATTTGAACATTTTTCCACACCTTTGCATATAGTAAATTAAAAGATAGATTTTTTTATACTTTTTGATAAGTGCATTATAGCAGACACGTATACGATTTGAGAAATCCTAAATTTGTGGAAAGAACTTTACCTAATGGGATTTTTATTTTTATAGTTAATCAGGCCTTTTTTTGCAAATCAATTTACAAAATTTTCTTCGAATGCAGGGCTGTTTAATAGATGTGAGCATAAATGGAGGAAAAGGTTTTCCCGCACCTGATGATCTCTCCGTATTCGCGGTCTTTCCCCTTGCTGTCCCTCCATTTGCGGTACATGACGGAGGCGTCCACGTTGGCAGGCGAGAAAGTGTTGGGCTCATTCAGCAGGGAGATAACACTCAATAAGATTGTCCTGAAAAGGAAGCAGATATCAGCTGATTAAATTAAACTAATTGCGACCGTTTGGCTTAATTATAGATCTCAAACTGTTGAGGCGTAACAGAAGAAAAGGTATTGTGCAAATAAAAACATCTATAAAAATTGCATCAAAAATAATTAGAAAATACCTAAATACATGACAAAATTTGTTTTTTTCCACAACTCTGTTGTACCTCACATTCTGTGTTGGGTTCCACCTCTCTGACGGCAGTTCCCCGCTCTGAATACAAACAAACACACATTTTAATATATAAATGCATAATTAAACAAACTGAAATGATGTTAACTTGTTAAACATCTGTCATGATCATTGCCTAGAAATAGTTCATTACTGTTACATTTAAAATAAATTAAATTAGATTTAAAAATGCCTGGTTTTCTACATGGAAATCTGCATATTAGCATTAGTAAATGTGTTATTTTCAGCCAAACAAATGTTGCTCAGGCTTTGTGTTGATTAACCTCATAAATGTTGGGATGCCACATCTTGGTAAGGAATCTGAAGGCAGGAGGAGAGTACGGGTAGTCCATGGGGAATTTGATACGTGCCTGGAAGAAATGTAATGGCACATTGTTAACCAATAAAACGTCTCGATGTCTTCCAATGATACGTGATGAAGCATTGAGCCACTCAATGGAGCAATATAATGCCAATATCCACAATCTCTACTGGTGCTGTATGGCTTTGTCATTCAACAACTAAATACACCTCCATCTACTTTTTATATTTCGCAGGTCCCTATAGAGCAGGGGTTCCCAAACTTGTCCCAACTTATTTACTTGTAGTGCTAAAATTTTCTTAAGAAAATGTAAGCAGTGCTTGCTGTGCAAAACTTGCTGCCATGTTGCCAAAGAGTTTTATTGTTTTCCTATTTGGCTGATCAGGTGTTTTTGGTGGTTGAGGCAAAAGAGGGACAACCTTTAAGTCTCTATGGTATTTTAGTCCCTAGATAAGACTAGACATGGATTAGCATGAGCTATTAAGAATTTTTTTTATAAATAAATGTAAAGGTGTATTGTTCCTAATAATGCAGAATCTCAATAACCCTAAATATCATGGAAACTTACTTAACCCTTAGAGTTGGCGGCACCATATTCAAGGTTTGAACTTGTATTGCTGAATTCAGAACCCAAACGATTACACAATGAATCTGTGACATGCACATCCATGTACATTTGGACATAAACAAACCTTTTATACATACACCCACTCAAATATTTCACAATCTGTAGCAAGCTGAGCCTGGTGCCTTTCAGTACAGTGGGTGGTGGCCACACATGCATACAGACCACTCCACAACCCCCACAGCACACATTTGCTGATTTGGCACGGTCAGCAGGTGTGTGCTTCAAAGGCCCAGCTCTCTGAGGGGGTACAGAGTGGTTGGGACAACCAGCAACCAAACAAACACACACATACACAGGGGCACCTGTACGTATCAAGTGCTACTCAATCCCTGTAACCCAAGTAGTGCAGGGCAACTTTCAAGCAAGCAAGCCTATTAAACCACAAGTAGGGGTCTGTGTGAGAAGGTAACGGTATTACGTTTCGCCGGAGGCAGCTTACAGGAGTCCTTCGATGCTGCACATGACCCAACACACAAGAGACATCCTGACAGCCTATTTTCCAACCTTATCAATTTAACCTAATAACCAAATAACAAGACTAAACTCAAACACAAAGAACAGCAAAACTAATATCTACAGATTTTTATGACCATTTATGATTTTAACGGTTGCATTTTTACATTCATTGTAGGTGCAACATTAACAGTCTTTCAGATTGTATAACATACACCATAGCTAAGACTTTGGTACCAATTGCCTGGTTGAAAACTTATATAGTACGTTTTTTTTGAGTCATTTTTACAGTATATAAAATGGTACCATATACACATGACAGCTAAGACTCTGGCACCCACCGACCTGTTAAAAGCATATGAGGCAGTGTACAATTTTTGCAGTCATATTTTTACAATCAAGTGCAACAGTCTCTCAGACTGTATGATATACAACATAGCCAAGACATTGGTACCAATCAGTCTGCTGAATGCTCAAATGGCAGTTTATGATTTTTACGAATGTTGTTTGAGCAACATCAACGGTCTACCAGACTGTACGATAAACAACATAGCTAAGACTTTTGTACCAGTCAAACGTATTGCTCCTTGAACAACTGTAAGACAAAAATTTCTGATGCTGACAAAACTTTGTTAGAGGCAAAAATTTTGATGGAAAATTTACGAACTGATACTATGCATGAACAACAGATCAAGATTAACACTTTCAGAGTGGAGAGACAGTGACGGCACACAAGGCTATCGTGCCGATAACAACTACATTTTTTTGATGTCAAATTCTCACAAACTACTCGCAACTCCTCAAAACACCACAACATCAACTATTTGAATGCAATTTCTCCCAACCACAACAATAACAAGAGAAAAAAAAAACAATAATCTACCTACAAATCTTACAAGACACGACTCCAAAATAGTCTTCAAAAAATATATAATTATTATTGACATACAACAAAAAACAACCCAACGTTTCTGGACCGATTTATCAGGATGAGTGCCGTACAATGCGTTACTGCTCAATGTTTCTGGACCAGCTGATTCAGCAGATGTTAAACTTCACTAACGAGCCGAGCACAGCATTTGGTTTACATTCTGGAATACACTCATATCCACGCTATGTATCGGATGCGTTTAATGTGAAATGCTAATGACAATGTGGACCACTTGGAATAAACAAATCACTTTTGCTTGAAAATCCCCATCTTGAAGCGCAACCTAAAAATAAATCTCTCTCCTACAATCCAATTTGAGAGGAAGAGAATCCCATGGACATTAGGTTGGAAGAGGAAATAAACCAGGTCACTGCTGCTCTCCTTGAACAAACTGTCCTGTTCTCCTACACCACCTTTTTTCTCCTAATCTTCTGGTGCCTGATTTCACTTCCTTCATCCCAACTGAAACATTAGAGAGGACAGGGAAATGGTGTCCTTCAGGGTAAACTACATGAGGGACAGACGGTCCCTGAGGTCCAGAGGAAGTAACTTGTTCTTTTAATTCACACCATTGCTTCATTTGACACCAAGAGTGAACTGGGATCCAACGGAAGCAGGTAATTAGCCTAATTAGTGGGCCATGAAGTTCTCTGTGAAGAACTAGAGCACCTGTCGACTGTGGGCTGATCCATCAGATACACTTGTTCAGACTGTGTAGTGTTGTATTTCTGTATAATAACAACAACTACAACTTAAACAACACTGAAACAAATAACAACAACAGAAACACTGCAGCAACCAGATTCAGTCTCCCGATTCATTCCTTCTGGTTCAGTGGGAAAATCAATAAGCCAATAGATCACGTGAAAAAGACACAAATTAAACATGCACTTATGAATCATATTGTAATCATATTTATAATAACCATGCATTTTGATTTTTTTTCCAAATTATATTTATGGTCTTTTGACTTTAATGGACAGGACAGTATAGAGAGCAGACAAGAAAGCACTGGGTGGAGAGAGGCGAGTGGGATCAGCAAAGGCCCTCGATACGGGAATTGAACTCGGGTCACCACAAGCACAATTGCGCTAGCTATATGTCAGCACACTATCCACCAGGCTATTGGCACAAACATGCATTTTTATAATTAACCATTAATTTATTTATTATAAAACAGAATTTTTCTATTTACCAACAGCTATAACTGACTGCTTGATTTATCCATTTTTTTGTCCGTTTTAATGATCAAATTGTGAGTTTATCCATTTAGCAACCTTTATAATAGATTGCTTGATTTATTGATTTTTGTAGAATTTGATTATAAAATTGAGAATTTATCCATTTACCATCAATGTTAATTAATTGCTTGATTTATTTATCGATTTTGTTGACAATTTAATCAAACTGCAAATTTATCCATTTACCAATGTTTATAATAGATTTAATATGAATATAATTTGCTTACAATGTTAACAATTGATTGCATTATTTACTGAATATAGACAAACCGATTATCCAATTGTGACTTGTACCAATGGATTTCACAGATAAATTCACAATCTGATATTTAAAAGCTGAATATGAAAATCAATAAATCAAGACAATGTGATATTCAAAAGTTGTTTACCATTTAATAGATGGTTTGATTTAACAATTTTCATAGTCTAATTTTGTTTATCAAATTGTGAATTTACCAGTGTTTATAAGTGACTGTTCGACTTGTTTATTGATTTTCATAGACTTGTTTTTTTTTTTGTAAAAATCAAAAATAATTTCTAGCTTCGAATTTGACATTTTCTCTAGTTTTTCCCAGGTATTGTACACAACGGCTTGATATTTGCTTCTAAAAATGACCAACAACAACTAAATTTCTTTAACACATGTGATTCCCACAAAAGATTACCGGTTCTTAGTCATACCAGACATCTTGAAAGTGTTAAACGAAGTTGTTATTATGGGCTGACTCACACCAAACACCTTCCAGGCACTAAACGAAGCTAGAACAGGCCCAGTTAGTATGTCAGTGGTTGACACTCCGGCAGTCTGGCGAGGGGGGAGGGGGGTAACATGACTCAAGCTGCCAGGCTGAGTCAAACAAGGCCAAGCCCAGCTCACATCACCTGCCACAGGGCCTGGGTGTGTGCATGCTTCACTGGAGCGACGAGCCGATCAGGAGCCAACCCTGCTACCTGTCAGCTCAGCGCCACGTGTGAGAACTTGAAGCCTGCTTAGAGAGATCCTACTCATGAGAACTTAATGACTGCACCAAATCTTTCTTAGCTGGAAAACTGAAGCTAGATAAAGAGTGACGCTAGGGGTGGGTGACATGACCAAAATCTGACAATCACGAGATGAGTCATTTTGTATTACAGGAACAATTTCTCATTCCATTAAAACTATATTTTGTCAGAAATTAAAATTAAAAAGGCTTATAGTCTAATAAAAAGATTGTTCATTAAATTCTGATTGGATGAGCAGTGTTTGAAATCGATGTAAATGGACTATAAAATAGGCCTTCACACTGTACTTTCTATGCTAATAAGTAAAAATGTGTTGAAATAATGAACTATATTACTTGATGAAAAAATACTAAGTACCAGTTTATTGTACATTGGTGTCGTTGCAGTTTAAAAAAAACTATGTATTAATAATAATACGTTTGGGACATTTCTCATTTCCCATATGACCAAAAAACAATAAATGGTATGTAATTAAATTGTATACTATTTTGTCTAAATAAAAATAAGTTTAGTTTAATACCATTTAAATGTTTAAATTCTTAGTAAAATGTAGGCGTCACACCATTATTACGTAGGCGACAACATGAAAAAAAAAAGGATATTAATTTAAAAAAAAAAAAAAAAATGTTTTATATATATATATATATATATATATATATATATATATATATGTTTTTAAAGATTAACTTTCGATGACAGCAAAGTTAAAATTAATGCAAACAAACTTAAAAAAATAAGTTAAATAGGGATATTGGCAGCGCAGTTAAATTAAATATCCAGTACTGACTATACCAATCAATAAATAATAAAGAATAACAATAATTATATTAAAACAACAAAGTTAAAATACTATATGGGCCATTCTACAGAATTGGTTCAAAGTCAGAGTTGGAAACCACTTAGAATTTTTTTTTTGTATGTATGCAAATTGTATAATAGCCAAGTTACACATTTCTAGTAATTGTGCAGTTAATTCTGATACTGTATTTTCAGAAAGTTATGGAATATTTGTTCTCTCTCTAAATGTGTCACTACCGAAACTCAGTAATATATAATTTAATAAGGCGGCTTACATTGACCTATTAAGATCTTGCTTACATCTTCCTTGTGAATATCTCTTTTTCTATTTTATTAAAAAGTTTTCAGAGGTATATCAATAGCAATTACAATTTTAACAATATTTCAAGTGATTTATGAGATGTTTTTAAATCCAAATTCTCTTTGTAAAAAGCAAAAAGTTGATCATACTGATTTCCAACTAAAGGATTCTTTCGTTTGAATACACATTGAACAATAACATCAAAAAACAGGAAAATGAATGCAGAAGGGAAACCTGTCTGTTTTGATGAAGTAGTAGTGTGCAGGAAGTCATGGTTACTCATCTCTTCCTGTTGGAAGAGACGCTGAGAACGTCCCAGGGCTGACCTGCTTCCTTCCTCACCACTAACAAACAGACAAGGTTTTCCACATCAATGCAGGAAAACAGCAAGAGAGAACTGAATTTTCACAGCTATGTATTGTTTCTAAAGTTTAAACAGTATGAAAGAGAGACTCTACTGGCCCAACAAATTTGTTTTTAACCCAGGCTGCGACTCAGTAGCCAATGTTCCCAGCAAGTCGGTAGCCACTTGCTAATGCCATGATGTGTGGAGGTTAGCTGGCTAGCAAGCAAGCCAATGACACACAGGCATAGCTATGAAGCCGGGGCTAAATATAACTGGCATTGTTGTGGTCTGACAGAGTGACTTGGGTTGGACACAGCAGAAGATATTTAGCAGCAATAGGTTTAAATAAAATATATGTACATTTGTCTCTTCAAGGTCATATATGTACGTTTGCAGCTTGAAGGTCATATAAGGGGTTCAAAGCAAAAATCTATGCTAATTTGATCAAATTTAGACTCAGATGTGAGACTGACAGATGGAGCAATAAATATGACTGAGGTTTTCCTGTTGACAGACACTGTTCAACATGTTGAACGCCAAGTGATTAAGCTCCAAATATTAAGCCATAGATATTATAATTTAGGTTAGTTATAAATAAGGGAGTTCATTGTCCATCCTGGAAAAAAAGTGGTTTATTATATGTAAAATAAACTCATACAAACTGAGGGAACTTTACAACATTAAGACACTGTTCCAGTGAACTGTGTGTAAAAAAAAAAAAACAACTGATGGTAATTCTAGAGAACAACGAGGGACAATGGAGCAACTCTTTCATTGACCACAGACCAGATTACGGACAACTGGAACGTTGGCGTTTAAAAATTAGAACGCCGAACGTTCCCTTTAAAGAAACAGTATCGCGAAAACGACAATTCTACACGTGTCGTTTTTAAGTTATTTCTTCCGTGGAACACAAAAGGAAATATTTTGTGGCAGCCTAGGTCACATCTTTTCATTTTGTGTTCCACACAAGACAGACAGTAAAACAGGTTTGGAACAATAGAATTTTCATTCTTTTAAAAGCGAATGACAAACAAACAAACAAACAAACATTTACAGAGATCATAAAAAAGTATAATAAAACAAATAAAATATAATACAAATTCAGAATTCAACCACCTCAAAACAACCCCCCATAAAAACTCTTCAAATTACATTTGAAGATAAGATACAACACTCACCTTAAAATAACCCCCTTCATAGTGCGTATTCGGGGGTCCGAAAATCGCGACTTCCCAGTTGTACAAGTCTGACTCGTCGACTAAAGTTATTTTGAAGCCTTCAACCGGCTCGTCCTGGAGACTTTTCAGCTCCAACATTAAAGCTTTTTGGGAACTCGCAACACGATGGTGTCCACGCTGAGCCATATTCCGAAAACAAACGATCTGGCATCCAAAATAACCCCGTAAACAACTTTAGTTCGCCCGTTTCACAGACGCCGCACACGCGCAAGCGAACAAACCCGAGATAAGTCCCTCGATGACAAACCACGCTCAGCGAGTAACAGCCCCGGCCGAGTTGCTGTTCGACTCAAGCAATCTAATTCCAACATTAACCACCCCTCCCCCCGAAACAAAACCTGAAAAACAAATCAAGCCTAACACTAGTAAATAAACAAGCGAGCAGGGAAGCTTGTTTGAGCTTGCTCCCTCCCCCAGCGTCACTCTATAGGACACTGTGCCAGCAGCTGAAGATCACGGCCGGCCCCTACACCTCCTGCAACCAATGGAGCTTGAGCAGCTTAACCCAACGAGAAAAACACAGCACAAGAAAACAGTTCAACCGCGCTTAAATATAGTTTATATTGCTACGTTGACTTTTTATTCCAACCCTTTATGGGGTAAGTTCTATCTATCTATCTATCTACACAATTTAAAAGATTTTTAAGTAGGTGTTTGAAACCAAAACCACAATTTGTGACACTATATCTATCTATCTATATATCTATCTACAAACCCGATTCCAAAAAAGTTGGGACACTGTACAAATTGTGAATAAAAACAGAATGCAATGATGTGGAAGTTTCAAATTTCAATATTTTATTTTCAGAATACAACATAGATGACATATCAAATGTTTAAATTGAGAAAATGTATCATTTTAAGGAAAAAATTGAAGTTGATTTTAAATTTCATGGCATCAACACATCTCAAAAAAGTTGGGATGAGGCCATGTTTACCACTGTGTGGCAACCCCTCTTCTTTTTATAACAGTCTGCAAACGTCTGGGGACTGAGGAGACAAGTTGCTCAAGTTTAGGAATAGGAATGTTGTCCCATTCTTGCCTAATACAGGCTTCTATTTGCTCAACTGTCTTAGGTCTTCTTTGTTGCATCTTCCTCTTTATGATGAGCCAAATGTTTTCTATGGGTGAAAGATCTGGACTGCAGGCTGGCCATTTCAGTACCCGGATCCTTATTCTACGCAGCCATGATGTTGTAATTGATGCAGTATGTGGTCTGGCATTGTCATGTTGGGAAATGCAAGGTCTTCCCTGAAAGAGACGACACCTGGATGGGAGCATACGTTGTTCTAGAACTTGGATATACCTTTCAGCATTGATGGGTGCCTTTCCAGATGTGTAAGCTGCCCATGCCACACGCACTCATGCAACCCCATACCATCAGAGATGCAGGCTTCTGAACTGAGTGCTGATAACAACTTGGTTTGTCCTTGTCCTCTTTAGTCCGGATGACATGGCGTCCCAGTTTTCCAGAAAACTGACGCAACAGAACTTCAAATTTTGATTCGTCTGACCACAGAACAGTTTTCCACTTTGCTGCAGTCCATTTTAAATGAGCCTTGGCCCAGAGAAAACGCCTGCGCTTCTGGATCATGTTTAGATATGGCTTCTTTTTTGACCTATAGAGTTTTAGCCGGCAACAGCTAATGGCACAGTGGATTGTGTTCACCGACAATGTTTTCTGGAAGTATCCCTGAGCCCATGTTGTGATTTCCATTACAGTAGCGTTCCTGTATGTGATGCAGTGCCGTCTAAGGGCCCGAAGATCACAGGCATCCAGTACTGTTTTCCGGCCTTGACCCTTACGCACAGAGATTGTTCCAGATTCTCTGAATCTTTGGATGGTATTATGCACTCTAGATGAAGATAACTTTAAACCCAAATTTTTCTCTGAGAAACTCCTTTCTGATATTGCTCCACTATTTTTCGCCGCAGCATTGGGGGAATTGGTGACCCTCTGCCCATCTTCTGAGAGACACTGCCACTCTGAGAGGCTCTTTTTATACCCAATCATGTTGCCAATTGACCTAATAAGTTGCAAATTGGTCCTCCAGCTGTTCCTTACATGTACATTTAAAGGGTTAGTTCAGCCAAAAATGAAAATTATGTCATTAATGACAGCATTCACGATGCTGCATTGACGCTGCTGACGTGTTATCTTTTTTATGGGGCGCACCAGAAAACACGTCAGTAGCGTCATACGTCAGCGGCATCATTGCAGCGTCGTAAACGCACTCACAACAGACCCGGAAGAGAAGAAAATGCTGAATAAAGTCGTAATTTTTTATATTTTTGGAGCAAAATGTATATTCAATGCTTCAACAAATTCTAACTGACCCTCTGATGTCACATGGACTATTTTGATTACCTTTCTGGACGTGGACAGTATACCGTACATACATTTTCAATGGAGGATCAGAAAGCTCTCGGACTAAATCTAAAATATCTTAAACTGTGTTCTGAAGATGAACGGAGGTCTTACGGGTTTGGAACGACATGAGAGTGAGTCATTAATGACATAATTTTCATTTTTGGGTGAACTAACGCTTTAACTTTTCCGGCCTCTTATTGCTACCTGTCCCAACTTTTTTTGGAATGTGTAGCTCTCATAAAATCCAAAATAAGACAATATTATATATAAGATATAATCTATCTATCACAATTTAAAAGGGTTTTAAGTAGGTGTTTGAAACTAAAACCACAATTTGTGATACTATCCATCTATCATAGTTTTAAAAGGTTTTAAGTAGATTTTTGAAACCAAAACCACAATTTGTGACACCATCTATCTCAATTTTAAAATGAATAACAAATACCCAAATAAGTTTTTTAACTGTTCACACATGATTGCAAACAGGAAACAAAGTCCATCAAACAGAGGCAAACATTTGATCTACATATAGATGTATGAATTTATTGGTGCAGACATAAAACTATAGCATCCTTCTCAAACTGTATAGCATGGACCTCTCAAAAATGTTGCTTGCACATTATTGGTCATTCTTGTAGCTCATTTATTCATCTTAAAACATTATATTACATCATACAGATGGAAAATACATATGAAGGAGTTGGACAGTACCTTCAAACGAAGAGCAATGGGAGTATATTTAATGATAAGCCAAATCCAGCAATATCTGCACTACAACTTGCCAGAGGGAAAACCTTATTAGATTAGCTGGGCCACTTCACTTGAATCACATTTAACGGCTAAATTATTCATTATCTATACGGACCCCCTAAATCCCCCCAAACCCCCTTTAATGATATTTATATGTATAATAATTTAATTCAATTTTTTAAAAACATTCCAAGACATTTTCTGAAGTTTATGTACTCATAACAAATAAAAATACATTTACCATCAAAAGGTGTAATATGGTGAAGCCAACTTTTACGTAAAAAAGGAAACTAGAAAAAAATTGCGACAATCAAGGAATGTAAGGGAAGTTTTCTATGCAAGTGTTTATGTATAAGTCAAAAACAAACAAAAAGTAGGCAAAAGTTTACATTCCTTCCCATGCAAGATATAAATTTCAATGCGACTTGTAGCACAAAATTCAGACTTGTTAATAATTACAGTCGCTTTTCTCCACATCAGATGATCGAGTCCTCACAGGACCTGTAATCCTCTAGAGATGTTGTTTTTCCAGAAACGTTCTTTTAACCTGCTATTCAAGTCACTTCTTGTTGATGAACTCACTCGTACGATGGAAAACACTTGCACGGTACCCTCAGGACAACGTCAGGTTTCATGAGCAGATCTCCACTATTTTGGTTGCGTCCTCACAACCGAGCGCTACAGCGTGCTGGATCTGACAGTTAAACACAGGAATTACTTACAGCATGTGCCTGAATTAGTCAGTACAAGTTCATTAGTGTGGAAAAAAGGCATTAAAAAAAAAAAAAAAAAAGATTCATTGTAATCTGCTAATGTACAAGACGGCAGTTCTAAGAGCTGAAGAACACATGAAGCATGAGTTTGGATGGTTTCAAAGCCACGGTGGCGTTTGACAGATGTGATATAGACAGAGGAAGTGCACAATTAAGTTGTTAGGCTCCCTTTAACAGCAATATATCATTAAGACAGGTATTAAATACATACAGGGGGTCATTTTAATAGAATACTGTCCAGAAACATGAGATACTGTCAGTGTGTTAAATGGCATGTTTAAGGAATATTTAGGGTTAAAATGTTTAATGTTGAATGCTATCAGAAAAGAATTTCGAATAGTACTTTAGTTTATTAAAATGTATATATATATATATATATATATATAAACCAAATCAATTAATTGCGTCAAATCTATTAATTGCATCCAAAATAAGTCTTTACATAATATGCGTGTATGTATGTATATATACACACACACAAGTGTATATATATATGTAGTCAATCAGATATAAATATGAATATATATATATATATATATATATATATATATATATATATATATATATATATATATATATATATATATATATATCAAAATTATTCTGAGCTAAACAGGCGACCTACAAACTACAGTACAAATCGAAATTATTCTGAGGTAAACAGGCAACCTGGAAATTTCATCCTCATGGCGTCCATTAAGTTTGTGGAAAATTTGAGTAAATATCTGGAAACACCTCTTTGCAACCCATTAACTGGAAAATAAAAGTACAAGAATTACTATATCGGATTTGCGAGATGTAAAATAATCCGATTTTGTTCATTTTGCCAGTTTCACTGTCATTATCCTGAGCAAGGTTTGTTAGTGTGCAGTTTAGTTAACTATATGCAACTGTAGTATATCTCCGAACATTAGGACAAATAGTAGGGCTATCTCATGATGTCGCTAAAATCACGCGAAATCGCAAGTATAAACATGGTCTAGAATGCAACCCTGTGTTACCTATATGTCCTATATGCGTGCGACTAAATGTGCAACTGCACTTATGAGTGAAACTAGTGCTCAGAGGCAGTTAGAGTTTGAGGATGGGTTGAGTTGTTTCTGGTCCGAAACCAGTCCTGCAAGGGCTAGCCTCCGAAAAGAGCAAGACATACGAAACTGGTAAGGAACAGACACGCTGATGTTTAATGCAGAGAAAGGCGATGATGGAGTTCAGGACAGAAAAATAACGCAACAAACAACACAAAGCAAAATATAAAAAAAAAAAAAATGCACAAAACTCAAGCATCGACAACGAAAAAAATCCAGTTCTCAAGATGAAAGTCATGGACCGTTAAGACAATGGAAAGACCGTCAGAGAGATGAAGAAGCTGAGGAAGAAACAAAATACACGTCGGAGGACGAGGAGGGGAAACAAAGGCCAGAGCGGGCTTGAAATTTGTGGTCTTAAAAGTAGAACAGTAGAACGACTGATCCAATAAATACAAAGGAAGAGGAGGGACACGAGTCTCAGAGTGCGATATATGATTCTGAGCGTGTGGTTCAGCCGGACAGGCTGCGCTGGGATGGGGGTTCAGGGGGTTTCAGGGCAGTGAGGGCGAGGGGTCTCTCAGACACAATCAGCATTTCGAGAAGGTCTGCTTGATCTCATCCAGCACATTCCCCAGCAGCGAACTCTCCTCCCACTTAGACTCTATGAACACACTCTAATAAAAATAAACGAAAGAGAAACGTAGGGTTTTAACGAATCATCTTCGGAATCTGAATCATTACAATTCAGTTCATATTCCAGATACTCACGGTTTTGACCAGCAAACAGACGTGGTGACCCTGGATCGACCTGCTGTACATGGAGGCGCAGGAGTCAATCCTCTCCACAACTGCAAACACAGGAAACAAGAGAAGAACAGATTTAAGGGTGTCCATATTTTGAAAGGCATCACAGGCGTCTTTGTGAAGTCGGCGCACCGGAGAAGTGATGGTGGAAGCAGATCCTGGCCAGCAGGTGGTGGAAGGGCATGCTGATCCCCTCCAGCCGTAGAGAGCTGCCCTTCAGGTCGCCCGACTCCAGCAACTTTGCGTATGCGTCACTGACAACACAAGGTATGAGCGTTCAGCTTCATCAAATATCTTTGACTTAGTTGTAAACAATTAACAGCAGCCCTAAAATTTTTTCATCCCAAAAAACATAAAATAAAAAATTTAATAGTTGATAACACTTTTCTTTTGGAAAATATGGGGTGGAGAAAAATAAATCAGAAACGCATACAATAATTTTTTTTTTTTTTTTTTAGAAAAGCTCCAGGTTTGCCCAAAGTTTGAGAATATGTATCAAAATTACTATAAAAATAATAATATTTACTGATTCAGTAAATGCTCTATTTTATTTGGGGAAAATTTGAGAGAGGGGAAATTATAATAAGACCTTTGGGCTGTTACCAAGCAAATGAAATCAGTCTCAACAAAATTCATCTTTGCAATGCCGAGGAAACACAGAAGCTGCGCCTGAAGTGGTATTTAGATGCGTTTACGCAGTTTTATCCAGGACATAAATGCATTTAACCTGCAGTTACAAATGCATAAATAATGTTATGATATATTAAAAATTAAAACATTGAATATATTTGAAATGATTTAACTAATAAAAAAATACTTTAAATGTGATATTAAAACAGCCAGTAGGTGGCAGCAAGTCACTGTTAATACGTGAGTCATTACGACTGAACCGAATCATTTAAACGATTGACTCAATCAGGAACAAAACCGTCACGTTACTCAGAAACACAAAACAGCATTGTGGCTGTTTTTGGAATTATTTTTGTTGGCGAAATAGCGCAAAACCAGGAAATATGGTGCCTAAAAGGCAAGTCTCTTAATTAACTTCTTGTTTATTGAACTGCTGTAAAAAAATCAATAATCACATTTATAATTATGGTCATTTTAGGAGAAAAACCAGCACTCTTAGTTTGAAATTGATCAACTTTCATAACAATAAAAAACTGCATTAACGCGCGATAAAATAATTGCCGGTGTTAATTAATTAATGCGTTAACTTGCCCAGCCCTAATATATATATACACACATACATACACACACACACACTTTCTGCCCCCACGTCTTGAATTTGTGATCATTCTAAATGTGTTTTAATAGACTGAATCACGCAGTGACAGAACACACTCTAAATGCGCTTCACGTAATGTATGCGTGCACCCTGTAGGTGTGTTTTGAATGGTTCTTGCAAAATACTTGATAAATATCAAATCGCACATCGTTAAAACAACAATTACGATATTATCACAGATAATATTATATATCCGGACCCCTAAATGGACGTTTTTAAAATTCTGTATCGACTGGTACCAAAATCACTACTTTTAATATTTTAATACATAAGAACACTCCATAGAAATATACACAGCGCTCGACGTAAGAGAGGTTTGGTAATGTGGTAATGTGTTGCTCACCTGTAGCAGGGAGTGGTGATCAGGTATGACGTGCATGTAAAGTGCAGTTTGAAGTCCAGTTTCTCATGAGTGGAGGATTCATCCGACTGCATCAGAAAACAATCAATACACACGGCAACCAAACTAACACTCACACTGGAAGCATACAGAGAAGCATGTGCTTTCATGAGCGTGTACGGGAGTTTCTCACCTTAACTATAAAGGTGAGGGTTCCCTTTAGTTTCTGAGGCATGACGATACTCTGCACTGAGAACACGAAGCGGGCCTCATTCGAAACCCCTGGAAAAAGATGTGAAGACATGAGTAAAATCTGCCTAAATCCAGTTAATGACACTTTCAGGAGCGTGGCTATCCTGACCTGGTGGCAGTTGGAAGGGAACGGTGAGGCTGTCGTGAGGGCCGGCTCCCTCCGGCCGCTGCAGTTTGGAGTTGAGGGAATCCAGCACATTGAACTCCATTGACTTCAGGAAGCTGTCGCTCTTGTTCTCGAAGATGACTGACACTACAACTTTGCTCTCATCCTGATGGTTGCCCTGGATGTCGTACACCTACAGAAAAAAGAAGATGTTTATTAATAGAGTAGGAAACTATTAGGAGGCCAAAACACGCAGATCACACGACACACGCCACACTTGGGTTAAAGCAGGCCAGAAGAAATGGGAATATTACTAGCCCAAAACTAGCCCAGGTCAAAGGGAGTTAATGCCTTGATATTACCATCATCCAAAATGAGGAAAAGATCACATCAGCTTTAATGACACCAAACAGGTGTATTTAATAACTAATGTTTAGAGTCAGAGCTCAAAGATGATTGGACAGTCTTGTAGCACTCAAAAGACTTTAGTCACAGCAGACACCACATTTAATTATGTTTATGGTGTTAAAAGTTGTGTGTGCACGTTTTTTTTACTCAAGTAAACTTTATATATAATAAATTGTGTGTGTGTGTGTGTGTGTGTGTGTGTGTGTGTGTGTGTGTGTGTATATACACATAATGTGTATAATCTCAAAACTTATAAATTATAAAATAATTTTATAAACCATGTTATAATTGTTATAATAGATACATTTTTATTATGTAAGGTATGTTCATTTTAAATATACATTGTATTTTATATATATATATATACACACATACATATATATATACACACACACACACACATACATACACACACACACACACATATATACATATATATATATATACATACACATGCATACATACATATATATATACACATATATACATACACACACACAAATAAATTTAATATTAATATTGATAATTATTACACATTTGTCTTTATATAGTTTTATATATTTACTAGCTATTGTATAGTTTTTATACATTAAACATTTTTATAAATTGTATATTTATTTTTTTATGAATTGTATTTATATATTTAAACAACAACATAAAAAAATTATACTCCATTATTAAAATCCATATATAATTTTATAAATTGCATTTTTTTATATTGATATTTATTACACACACATATATAATTGTATATACGTTCATTAGAATATCTACTGTAGTATTTGTATACATTAAAACATTTAATAATTTTTTTATTTATTAATTACATATTTTCTAAATGTATTAGGTGTCTATTACACATATAAACATTATAGTTATATATTATACGTAATTTATATATATTATAAAATACAGATAATTTGTTATACATTGTATACTTTTATTAATTTTATTTATAATGCATTTTTATTTAGAAACAACAAAACAGAAGAAACACAAAATACTATATTTAAAAAGGCATATAAACACAACGGTGCACCATGACCGTATTTTTGTTAATATTTGGTGTCTACTGTGACTAAAGTTTGAATCACAGCAAATTAGTAGCAAGAACAGTAGTTCTGTTGTCATGGTTACCTGCTCAGCATCTTCTTTCATCTTCAAACATACATACAGAGACACATGGACAATACATCATTCATAAACTACAGAGCAGGATCACTTAAAGCAATGAGTGGCTTCAGCCGTGTGAGAGGACCACGCTGGTGCAGAGGACAAACACGTCACACTCACCATCTTGATGTAGGAGTTCTCAGCCAGCAGAGAGTAGATATACACTTACCAAATATCTGTGAATGCCTGATAAGAAAATGACAAACAGCTCTTACTTCCTGTTCTCTTCTGTGATTGGCTGACTCCACAGATACTGACCGGCAGAGGCTCCTCTTCCTCCACGGTGCCGTTCTGCACTGAATCCTCTCCTCCGGCGTCACCGTGATGGTGATGATGGTGGTGTCGCTTCTTCTTTTTCTTCTCCTTCTCCTCCTTTTCTTTCTTCTGCTTTTTCTTCTTGTGTTTAGAGGATTTCTGAACAGGAAACCAATGGACCGTAGGTTTAATCTGCTTTCAATTGAGCACATTTTTTTGTATTCTTCTGCTGATTTTTCAGCAAAAACCAGTTCCCAGACTAATCAAAACACCTTGCGCCTAAACATGCATAAAATCAGGAACATGTCATGTGACCTGCTCATCTCATAAAGCACTGCAAATAACTAAATTGAATCAGCAATCACAGTACAATATAGAACTCACTGACAATATGTTTATTGCAATGCATTTTGTTATTTTAATGTTAAATTAAAAATAAAGGTATATATTATTGTACTTCATTTCTAATGCGCATACACACATATACATCTAAACAGGTTTTTATTTAGTTAAATATAAATATTATTTGTTTTGTTTAAAGATGTTTGGTATTTATATACTTTGAAAGTATATTGAAAACACATTTTAATGTTTAAGATGCATTTATTTATTGTTAATGTATAAATGTATATAATGTTTATGAATATATACACACAGAATTTTTTTTATTATAACATTGTTATTTATTTCATGTAAATAATTTCAGTTTTTTTGTTTAAGATCTAATGTTATGTTTAAAAAATTAAACTTTTTTTAAAATTTAATTTTTAATTGAAATGTTTTTTAAACGGCATTTACAGTAGATTAATGTTTAATTCAAAAGTATGTCTATTATTAAACTATGTATAGTTTTTAAAAATGTAAATATTTTTATGTAAATAAAACGTTTTTTTTTTTTTTTTTTTTTTAAGTAGTACAATTTATTGTTATTTATTCAAAGTTTAATGTAATTAAACAGTACAATTGTTTAATGTTTAATTAAAATAATGTGTTAAATTTCCTTAAAATACAAATATTTATTGTTGATCAATGTTTAATGTTTAATTTAAATCAATTTTTGTGTTTACTTTAAAAGCACTGTTTTTTAATAAAAATATTGTTATTTAATGATCATTGTGTGTTTATTTTTAAAATGTCTGATGATGAACACAGCACTGCCAGTGGAACAAACAGAAAACCAGTTTAAAAAACAACAACAAACACTAAACTAAAAACGCAGTTGTGTAAGCCCCACCGTGTCCTCTGGCTCGGTGTCTTTCGGCTCATCAGGTTCAGATTCTGGGGCGGCCGCAGAGCTCGTGTCCACAGCAGCAGCAGACGAGGGCGCCGTCACCTCCTGCAAACAAACACACATTAAAACACACACTTCTTCCTGTTTTCAGAACCGTCCAGAGACCGAAGAATGATCAGCTACACTATGAAGCATGCAGAATTGAACAATATCACGATCAAGAAGAAGAAAAGCTTATTTGATGTTGTTGAATTGTCACATTGGGAGAAAATGGTGAAGAAGTGCTGAACCTGCAGTGAGAAAGTGACATTTTGGCTTTTTCGCTTTTGAAGCATGTGAGGAACTGAACTATGATATTTGGGCAGATTAAAAAAAAAAAAAAAAAAAAAAAATTCAAAATACATCAAGTCCTTTCTATCTCAGGTGACCTACATTCGGATCATGAGGCAAATACTGAGCTGTTTGACCGGAACCGCAAGAACTGTCAAGAGTCATGGCTGTTTATGATGATAAAAACAACAACGATCAAACAAGAGAAGCATCCCACATCAGTAATTAAGACACATTTACACCTCCGCACGTGCACACATGCACCCTGAACTAAAACAAGCAAATGCTAACACACACAAATGTGCGAGACCTGTGAAAAACAGCGAAAAAAGTGAGGTGAGACAAAGAGATTGGCACGTAAAGCCCGGAAGAAGGAAAAAACAGAACAAAAACAAAACAACAAACCCACAACAGAGACGGGGGAGGAGAGGGAGAGAGCGTGAGGGACCGGACCTGGGCGGCGGCGGGGGGGACAGGAGCGCTAGAGAGCCAGAAATCCAGATCCGAGGCCTAGAACAGAAAAGGCAGGGTGGGGAAAATGAGTCCAGTCCTGTTTGACTCAAACAGAACCCCAAACAAACGCTCGGACCACCTCAGAGAAACAAAACCAGCACATACTCCATCAACATACTGCCACTTCAAAAGCCGATCATTTAACATAACGCATTATTTTTATCTTATATTTCAGTCAAATTAATTTATGTATGTGCACGATGTAAATGTGGACATAATTCATTTTAGTTTAAGCAAATATTAATATTTAGGTTAAAGCTGCGCCCCCTGGTGGTATAGATTTTAAGAAAGCGGGAATTTTCATCATCGAATATCATTCAAATTAATCACTTCATCGTTAAGGTTAAAATTGCAAGACGTACATGGAAGAAAGCTATTGATATTCTTTTTTTTTTCTTACAACAATTTAAATAAGTGCGCAAAACCCTAATAATTATTTATATATATGTAGACATATGAGTCCATAGCAGCTTACTGAATGCAGTGTGTCAAAGTAAAAGTCCCCAAGCCACTACAAGATTCCTGACCCTAATTTTGAGATTTGAATGTTTGAATATACACAAATATACAGAAAAGGTACCATATCAATTTAGGTCTACCAAATTTTTTTCTAACAAAACAAAAACTATAAAAATAAAAATTTAAAAATATTTCCCACTTTGGACTACTGTCAAATAATAGCACGCATTAGTACAGAGCATAACCTAATAATAATAAGGTTTAAGATTTAACGGATTAAATTAACAACAACCAATAATCCATTAATCATTAACACCTCTAAATCAGGCAGAAGAGGCTGCAGGCATTTGGCCATTAAAACAGACCTTTACATGCTTTTAACTGTTGATTTAATCTTTGTATACAATGATCAAATTTGGGCTGCCACAAATGACAATCTGTTTCAACAATGTAATGGAATATTCAAAGCATAAATAAAGCAAACGGCATGTTTAAGTGATGGAGAGGCTATAAGACAAGCTTTTTTAAAGATAATACTTCAATATCGGTCCAAAACCAATCATACCTCAGCAGATGTGGATGTGGGCGGGGCTGCCGCCTCTTTGGTCTCCTCTGATTGGACAGCCTCTTCTGGCTGGGACTCCAGAAGCTCCTCCTCCACTTCTTTGTGTTTCTTCTTTTTCTTCTTTTCCTCTTTGCTCCTCTGCAAAACACCCAAACCACCATTTGAATATTAACGAAGCAGGTTACATTAAACAACAATATTCGCTCACAACTGCCATCTCACCTTCCTCTCCCCCTCCTTCCCCTCCTTCTTCTCCTTACCCCCCCTACCCCTCTTCTTCTTGGTCTCCTGCGGGACGCTCTTGCTGTCTCTGTCCTCGGCAGGGCTCTTCAGCACCTCTGGACGGTGGGTCCTCACCGGAAGCTTCTCGCTGTCTGCAAGCAAACAATAAAAAACAAAAAAAACAGATACAAAAAAAAAAGAAAGGTTAGCAGAGATAACCAGTCACATGGAAGCTAGGAAAGGCTTCAGCTTATTCAATATACGGGTCAGAAGTCTAAAGGCCTGTTCGCAACAAGTCTGAAGTTTAACATTTCATCAACAAATATATTTTGCTGCACCAAAACTATTCACACCTTTGGTCTTACAACTACCGATCAGTGTTGAGAACTGACTGAATTTAAAACAAAACTAAAAAAAAAAAAAAAAAAACGACAGAATCAGAATGATTTTAATTCGTTGAACATCTACATTTCTCCACAGATATGAAGCTAAATGTGTGAATTTGTAATTTGAATTGAATGGGGCTTAAAAAAGTAACAATTGAATAAATGGACATGATGTCTTTATAATGCTTTGCACTCTGTGGTTGTATACAACAACATTCATTAAGTGCAACCAGTGTAGTTTATTTAACAAACAAAAGGAAATTGTTATTTTTAATCACTCAAAGCACTCAATTCATCTCGAACTTGTGTAACTAATATGAACTGGTCGAACAAACGAAAATATAAACACAAACAAAAGTATAAAATCCAAACCAAACAAAACAGAAAACAAAGCAAAAGGCAAAGCAAAGCAAAACACAAAAACAAAATGAAGACAAAACTGATCTAGCATCCAAACAAAACAAAAAACAAACAACTGAAGTGTAACCGTCTCAACTAGGTGTGAAGGAGTTTGCTTTGCTTTACTTGAAATCTTGTGGTGCATTTGTTTTGTGTCAGAAATTGAGATTTGGTGTGAAGAGGCCTTCAAAAAAATAAAATAAAAAAAAAAAACAACAAGCACAAAACAGCTGAGTATATAAAAAACCATTAAAAAAATTTACAACAGAAAAATATCAAATACATTCAAAAAAAAAAAAGCTGACGTATATACACTAACATTAAAAAGATTGGGGTCAGTAAGATTTTTTAAAAGCAAATTTTGTAATATAATTTAATTATACAATAAAGACATTTAATGTTACAAAAGAATTTGATTTCAAACAATTGCAGTTCTTTTGGGGGTAAAAACATGACTTCTATAAAAAAATATAAAGTCGTTTTCAAGATTGTTAATAATACGAAATGTTTCTTAAGCAGCAAATCAGCAGATAAGAATGATTTCTGAAGGATCATGTGACACTGAAGACTGGAGGAATGATGCTGAAAATTCAGCTGTCATTTTGAATTGTAATAATATTTCACAGTTTTTACTGTATTTTTAATCAAATAAATGCAGCCTTGGTAAATAAAGACTTACCAACCCCAAACTTTATAACCAAAGTGTTCAAGTTGTAGCAATATGACCACAGCCAAAACCCAACCAGCAGGTGAGCTGATCAGTCATGCACAATGTGTTCTTGACAAATATTATTCAGTCCAACAGTGACATACTACAATTGCCAGAAAAAAAAGGAGTGGTAATTTAGCAGTTGATTCCACTGGGTCACATGACCACAGGAAGTACTTACCTTGAGCTAAAACCAGACAGCAGACTGTCAGGAGGGCAGATGCGTGCGTGCGTGAGGGAGAGAGAGAGAGATGGAGAGACACAAAGCAGAAAGCAGTGCATGTAAGAGAGTGGAGAAGATAGAGGAGAACTGGAGAAAGCTCCTCGATAACAGAACACGGAAAACCCAACAGATGCAAAAGATAACTAGATTTATTCTGCATCTGTATGAACAGAAATTCTAGACTCATAAACCAGCTAAAGGTGGTTTAACGAATGACAGTGGCAAGAAGCATGAAATTGAAAACAATATCTGGAGGGAAAACAGTGGTGATGCTGAAAATAAAGTGGTAATTGATGTCCTCAGATCAACAGAGAGGGTCTCTCTGACAAAAAAAACAAGAACGTGGAGATTTCACGGAATCGGATATCAAGAAATGAGAGTTTAACACATACAGCTAGTGATGCACTGAAGTTTCAAAAACTGAGAAAAAAAAGGGAAGTTCAGTTTTGGACGAATTTGCTTTGTAAAGCCAAAAATCGTGCATCGAAACTGTGCCGTTTTATTTTCGCTTCTCTAATTTGACCGTATCAACGTCAATTTCAAGCACACACCACAATACATAGAAATGGTTCAGCTGAAATACCACGACACAACTTTTTTACTGCATAAAGAGTTACATTTTTTATCAGCATAAAGAGGTACATTTTCAAATATTTAAATACCAAAACTAAATACCAGATTCAGTAATTGGCTAATTGGAAAAACACTGTGGATTATTGCTGCAGAACTTAACTACAACTGGTTTAAACTTATTAGAATAAAAAGACCGAAACATAAATTTCAGTTTTGCACATGTACGAACTGTAGGTGGCGACAATGTGGTACATACTTGTCCAGATCGATGTCCAGAGCTTTATGAGGGTCATTGGGATCCTTATCGTCATCGTCACTTGGTAAGGCATTCTGGGAACCAAGACACACCAACATTATTGTGTATAGTTTTGTGGACAACAGTTTTAAGCACTTCTGAAATAACAGCTTCCCACCTCTGGCATCTCCTCTGTGACTATGTCCACCTGGTGAGCGGGCCTTATGTCTTCCTCGCTCTCGGGACCCGAATCCGCCTTCCTCCCTTTCCCTCGCTTCTCCCGCTTTTTCTTTTTCTCCTTCTTCTTTCTCTCAGCCTTCTCCTTCTGCTGGCGCTCCTCCTCCAGCCACAAGTACAAATCACAATTAAACAAAACTGCACCATGCAAAAGACAGTAAGTTCTAAGAATAATACGTTTTTTAAATTCTATATGAAGATGAAGCGGTTTTTATTCAATGTGGATTACATTTTAGGGATTGTAGATTTGCTCACCTGGGACTTTGAGAGGCACACTAAGGTCGATCTGCACCACCGGAATGTGTTCTACACCTGGCGCATCATACACCTGCAATTGCAGACACGTTCAAGTGAACTTAGAGAAGTAGTTTTGGGGGAAACTTAGTTTTTCAAAGTTCTGAATCATTTGAAATGATTGTTTTGTAAATTCACTGTTCTGAAGCATTTGAAACGCCACAAGCTGACGGCGGCTTCGGGTAAAAATGGTAATTGCAGAAAAACCCAGTCCAAAGAAATATGAAATAGGAACAGATTAAGCACTGTTTACAAGTGATAACAGGCCAAAACAGTTCGATGGATTTTGATGTGAGAGGACAACAGGGGACGGACTTTTTCACTGGAGGAAATGTTATGGATTACGGACTCATATTTTTGACAGAAACGACATCTTGATGATGGAATTGTTTTCTTACAAACATGCAGCTTTTCAATTCAAAAGACATTAACTGATGGACTGGAGACGTGTGGATTATTGTGATGTTTTTATCAGCTGTTTGAACTCTCATTCTGACGGCACCCATTCACTGTAGAGGATCCACTGGTGAGCAAGTGATGTAATGCTAAAGTTCTCCAAATCTGTTCTGATGAAGAAACAAACTCCTCTACATCTTGGATGGCCTGAGGGTAAGTACATTTTCATTTTTATGTGAACTATTCCTTATTAACTATTCCTGTTTTAATTTATAAATTTCTGTGGTTATCACACTCAAAAGCTGATGTAAATTGTCCCTGGAACAGAAAATATTTGTGTCATCAGCAAATAAAATAAATTTCAGTATATCTGATATTCTGCACATGCCATTGATATAGATTATAAACAGTTTGGGACCTAAGACCGATCCCTGTGGTACACCGCAAGTTATGTTTATGTAGATTTATGTTCATTAATTTCTATAAATTGTTGCCAATTTCTTAAATAACTACGCAAAACCAAGGTTTGAAACAGTATGATGCAACAAAGACTCAACTGCTGAATTAGATAATGTATAATACAAGTTTAGAACTGCTAATCAAAGAAAAGATTAGTAAATGGTTCAAATGGTGTTTCGAAAGCGGTCATCACTAGTTCCGGCCTGAGGATTAAGTGATCACAGAAATCATTTGACTGCGTACCTTCTGAGATGATGGTGAGGCCTTGATGTAGAACGGGTTGTTGGCCTGTTCCTGCTTCCTGACTTCCCTCCTCTGTGTAAAATAGGACAAGTGTATTAAGACGACTGTATTTTCACATTTTCTGAAGGTCTGAAGGACAACGTGGACTTACCCTGGCCAACTCTTTCTCATCAACCTCGGTGTGTCTTGATCTGTAATGCTTGGGTTCTTCTTTAGCGAACACCACTTTGGGCTTCTCGTCCTCAGACTCGCTCTCAGACGGAGGCTCATTGATCCAGGCATCCAAATCCAGACTAGAGGGGGAAAACAACAGCTAAAACATCTATTTCTATTGATACCCTTGAGATAATCAATAAATGACTCACCCTTCTGGTATAGGCACTTTCTTCTGGGCCTTAGGGGCCACAGGATTGAGCTCTCCAGCAAAGAGAGCAGTCACTTCCTCAGCCACCTCCACATTCTTCTGCTGCAGCTTCTGGATGTACTTCACCAGCTGGAGGATGCAGGACGCCTGCAGGGGAACATCATGGTTAACACTGTGTGATTGTGCAGGGTATATACAGGAATCATGGAGTTCAATTTAATACCTTTTAAGAGCTTTAAGACTTCCATACATTTTAAGACCTCATCGCCACTCCAAGTCGTGGCCTAATGGTTAGAGAGTCGGACTCCCAATCGAAGGGTTGTGAGTTCGAGTCTCGGGCCGGCAGGAATTGTGGGAGGGGGGAGTGCATGTACAGTTCTCTCTCCACCTTCAATACCATGACTTAGGTGCCCTTGAGCAAGGCATCGAACCCCCAACTGCTCCCTGGGCGCCGCAGCTTAAAATGGCTGCCCACTGCTCCGGGTGTGTGTTCACAGTGTGTGTGTGTGTGTTCACTGCTCTGTGTGCGTGCACTTCGGATGGGTTAAATGCAGAGCATGAATTAATAAAATGACAAACAAAACTTAGACTAATGACAAGCCACAACAATATCAATTCATCTTTTTTTTTTTTTTTTAACCGGTTACATCGCTGACACTTTAACTTACATTTACTATATATTGATTGTAAGATAGCACAACTAAACAGACCTACTTTGTGATAACTCCTTATCAATAAAACATAATTCAGAAGGGTGGGAACGAAGCCCAAGTTAATTAACTGAGTGACTAACCAATGCAACCCAAGAAACAAGAATTAGACCAATAAACAAAACAACTGACAAAACTTATTGAGGAAGAAAAATAAAGCTCTCCGAGCTGACGGGACAATGAGTTCACACAGTATATTCAAAAGATGCATTTGTAACATCAGCTCTTATTACTCTCTGAAAACCATAGCTGTTTTGTGGAACTCTTCTCATGACAAACATCTGACTGATCAGACAGTTCACCTGTGATTACGGAGTGCTTGATTTGATGCAGACTTGACACATAGTGTCAGTACTGTACCTGATCAAATGTGAATGATCATGGAAGGTAAAATAATGATTACAACTATTACATCCTTTTAATTGTGCATCCCAAGCCCATGCCATTACAAAACAAAACAACAACAACAACAAAAAAACAGCCCAAAGTAGCGCAATTACCATGTCCCAAATATAAAAATTGTATTTCCATCCCTAAAATACATATTTTACAGTCACTGTTATGCACATTTATCATAAAAACAGCTTAAATGCTTCCTACTAGTGTGGGCCAAACTATTTAGCACAGTTTTATTACAGGTAGAATGCAAAAGGTTTCAGTGCAAGCATTTCAACCAAATGTAATTTATGCAATATTTCAAACGTTTAACCCACTGGGGGAAATCAACCCATGGCAACAGTTTAAAAGCAGCCCAATTCTGTGGAAAAACAACAACAACAACAACCCTGCATCCAACACAAGCTGCAGGAGTCAGATTTGACTGATCATGGGTCAAAACTAAGGAGAGATAACTGACAAGATGTTGGAGGATTTGCTCCTCAACAGATAGCAAGCTCATTGACAAATATAGATGTGCTCCCTTTGCACAGTGCACGCGCGTGATCGTGAAATCGAAAGTGAACTGCCAGCACTTATTTCAAGAGGGATTTAAATACCACACAGATTGATAGCGGTGAACTGATGCACGAAAATTAAATACAATAAGAATGTTTGCGGGAGCGGATTCAAAAATCATGGGAGCACACAGTAATGGTCAGAAATTCAGCTAGAGCAGGATCAACAAGCCCCGCGCTATCACGCAGTCACAGGCCTCCCGGTTTTCATCCAAAATATCTTAAATTGTGTACCGAAGACGAACAAAGCTTTTACGGGTTTGGAACGACATGGGGGTAAGTTATTAATGACAAAATTTTCGTTTTGGGGTGGAGTATCCCTGTAACATGTTGCTGACATGCTTCTGTTATGTTGTTGCCATATTTTAATACACTGCTAACATGACCAAGCATGCTGCTTGCATATTTCTAACATTTCCAGCACACTGCTGACATGTTTTAACATATTGTTAACATGTTTTGAAATAATGCTAACATTATTGCCATTTTTGATTGTCACGACACACTAGAAGGATACTTGTGACGCCATCTTAGATTTGGCCAAAACGGGACATTTAAAGTCACAATGAAACAGAAGTATCGGGAGATATTTCCTTCGATATTGTGAATGATTTTGGAACTGAATTTCCATTTCATTTCATTTTGTGGCCTATTGTCTGGAATAGCCTTCATGCTAGGAAAGTACCTATGATACCAAACAAACTGCCAGCTCACCCCATACGAAAATATTCCATGGTTGTCCTATAGTAAAAGTGTAGTAACATTTGCATTACCACAGTTTTACTACAAATAGCATGGTTAAAATATGGTTAGTGTAGCCATGGTTAATTTATGGTTACCATGTTTTAACTATAGTAACCATGTTTTTTTTTTTAGTTTTATTTGTAGTAAAACCATGGTTAATTTTGGTAAGGGACGAGATGTCAGAATAAAGCTTCTCCTCACCCTCTCCTGCACTTCCAGGTTGGCACTCTGGACGAACAGCGGCAGTCTGTCTATAAGCAGCTGGCTGGTCTCCTGCGCAGCCTGGCTGTCTGTCTCGCCTTCGTGCTTCTGCAGCACCGTCGCAAACAGCTTGGCAGCATTTTGTACGTACACCGCCTGGATGTGACCAGGCAGGGTGGCCACTTTGGGTCTCAGCATAGCCTCTAGTGTCTGCATGGACTATAACAAATAACCTTTCCAAAAAGTAAGCAAGCACTCCGATAACTTGTTGAACCTTGAACCTTTCCAGATTGTCATCACGTACTCTGAGAACTCTCCACAGATCCACGCCGCGGCGTAGAGAACCTCGCAGATCCCATTACGCTGCGTGTTACCAGTCAGCAGGTGTGCGTTGTCCAGCAGAGTGGCCATCTGAGCCACGGCGAAGCCTCGGATGGCTTTGACGCGGATGGCGACGTCCAGCATCTGAGAGGCGATTAGATGGCCGTGCCTTGTGCCCTCCAGACGAGTCAGTTCAACCAGGATACTGATGTACCTGGAAGACAGAGACGGCTGTTTTCTGACTTCTGTATGCAATAATGATTATGTAAAATTGTTAAAGTAACTGCTATAACTATGTTTTAGAGATGGTTCACACTAAGTGCTTGCTCGGCTGTTGTTTAGTCTTACCACTCAAAGTTGGTGATATACTGGTAGTTGCTCTGGCTGCAGATGTCGATGATCTTGGTGAGCAGCTCATCTCTGTAAGTGGTGCCTTCCGCTTTGTCCACATGCAGCATGAGCTTCTTCACAATCTCCATCAGGTTCTTCTTCGAAACCTAGTTAACCGCATTTTCCACCACATTTTAGTAACCTCATATTTGAGCTCCTCACAACTTCAAGACTTCAGTGGAATGTTTAAATGTCGTACACACCATGCCATAGAGCAGATCCAGAGCTCTCAGTCGGATGGACTCATCTTTGTCGTCCAAACACTGCAGGATCAGGTCCTTGTGTGACTGCACGGACTTGGGGTGCGTCTTCAGGATCTTGGACATGGCAAGAAGTCCCAAGTACTTCACTGCAAAACATCACAGCGCTTAAGTGACTCTTGCAATGAAGCGCAGGATCTGTGTTTTATGCTAATCTATGCTAATTGACGTTTTGTCTCAGTTCTTATGCTAATTGACGTTTTGTCTCAGTTCTTCTATTTATACAAGTCAGCATGCAACAGAAGTAGCAACAGATATTTCTGTCCATATTGCGAAGTACATCCGAATGAAATGGATTATGAAAAAGAAAATAATTATTAGATAAATTTGGACTTGGTTCCATCCTTTGGTAGTTGATTGGATGGAGGCAAATCTGAATGCGAGCTTGCAGGCAATTCTGAGTCTGAATGGACAAAATGATTGGAGAAATCACGCATACATCACCCAAGAGACGCCTAGCATTTTACCAGAAAAACTGAGACATTTTGTTTTAAAATTATAAAGGTCAAAACAAATGATATACTGTATAAACAATGTAAACTTCCATTTTAAAATATGCTGATTTTAAAGCATTTTACTAAATGTATGGTATTTTAGAAATGAAACAAATCTAAATTACTAGTATCTTATTACTGAAAAATCTGCATATACAAATATACATGGAGAAAAAACACACACAAAGACAATGGGAAAACACAAACACAAAGACAACGACAACAAACACACACCCCCACATGAACACAAATGGACTTTTTTGTTTTGTTTTACTCTGCCAGATTTGTAAAAATTAAACGCATATTTGATTTAAGACAACTGATGGTTTAAATGCCCACAAAATCAAATAGACTAAACACAGATGCATGAAAATTGAAGCCACATTTCTGTGGTCTTGGGCCATTAGGACAGTGCATGGTCCAGCTTTGTTGATGCAAAAACAAAATGTACAAAAACACTGATCTATTTAAGGAACACATGGGGCTTCAGGATTGACAGAATGCCAAAACACTCAGCTGGAAGTAAATATCAAACAGCCCCATGAGGGAAATTTGAGAAACAAAACACGGCAGTCCAGGATTCACAGAGCTAGTCTACAGCCAGCTTGACTGGGACACTGATAACTCGAACCCCTGCAAGATAATTCAGATTACTTGATGCATACGTCTTGAAATGCTACTGCTTTCTGGAGGAACCTTTTCCAGTTCCTCAAGCTATAAAAACATGATTGACTCTTGCCAACTCCCTATTGTAGTACTGAGGTGTCATCGAGTTATCCAGGATGGAGATCTATCATCTACAGGGCCAGAATGGGGACTCAGAAACACACAGACAATGAGAGAATGACACACTGCAGGCATTGACAGAAGGCTCACAGTTCTGGTCCGAGTCTTCAATCAGGATTCGCAGTTTCTGTACACAGAGCTGCGGACGGGAGAGAGAAATGCAAAACAGAAGAAGAGACAAAAGGCATTATTACCACGTTTAAAACCTTTCCACACTATCTGACATCAATGGTCAAAGAGGAAGTCAACTTAAGATGGGTCAAGTGCTTGTCTGAGAGCCAAGAATTTTCAGTTTTAAAGTGGTTGCCTGATGGCTTAATGCTGATCTCTAGAGCCTTTATATAATATCAGTTAGACCTATTGACTAATTCCTTCATTTAGAAGTTGGTTTTATCGTAAGTGACTTTTAATTATGATAATTGCTAAAATTAAATATTAGAATTGTAAAGATAAAAAATTAAAAGTTAAATATATAACATAGTAAAAGGAATGTTTATTACATTTAATTATTATTATTATTATTTCAATTTAATACATGTAATAAAATAAGGCACTGGCTCAACATGTCCAATATTTCCTAAATAAATTAATAATAATAACAATTATATTTCTGTGTGTTAGATGATCTGCTTCTTCACAGAACTGTAGGAAAAAATAGGAAAAGACACATAATACTACATATAATAACCGATGTTAAATAACTTACATTAATAATGTATTAAATTGTGTACATTTGTATGTATTCTTTTAAGTATTTTATAAACTATATTAAAAACTACAGGCATTGGTCCAACATATCTAATATTTACCAAGTTCATATCATTAATATCACTTTAGGAAATTATATGAACTTACACAAAAACAGCTTCTTTATTTCTTTATTAACTGAACTTTAGGAAATTATATGAAGGGACACATAAATAAAACAAAACTATATTCATCCAAGGACCTGAAGTATCAATGTAATTTACAGAAATGTGGTGTATCACTATAGGAATTTATCAACAAAGCGCTCCACAGTGAACATTATGAATTAACAGACTATAAATGCAAATATAAAGTGTAAATCAAACTGGCATGGAAAAGGTCCACTTTAATAGTGAATATAAATCAGTGATTGATGTGACAATGGCCCACCTGTATGCTAGCACTGTGATTGGGCATCCCAGAGGACAGCGAGATCAACACTGAGGTGAAACAGGAGAGAGAACAGACATCAATAACTATTTTAAGAAATGTGTGCTCTAGTACAACACCGGGTCACGGCACCAAATGATACTGACCTGCTATGACCGTGTTGACACATTCATAGAGAAGCGACATGGCCGAGGTACTGGGGGAGCAAATAAGATGAAGGACAAGAACAAAAATAAATATTATATTTAACCCTAATATTTTTGTCCAGCTTGATTGCTTTGGAGTGTTTTAGTATCACTGTTACCTGTGGATGAGGTTTGTTAGAGGCTCAATCAGCTTCTTTCCCAAACGAGGCTCCAAAGGCGTGAGAGCACCAAACTAAAACATGGAAATCTCATTAAAGAAACAGAACAAAACACGGAGAGTCACTTCCTTTTCCAACCCAACACCTCTCACCAGCTTAATGATCTTGATGAGAACCCAGTTGTTGGTGGAGGAGGTCATGAGTTTGAAGAACAGGGGTGCCAAGGAAAGGTAGTTCTTAGGATTTCTTCTGGCCAGTTCACAGATGACATTCACAGCTGCTGACTGGACACCTGGGAAGCACACGATTTAAACACAGTTCAAGTGGAAGCCTGAAATATTAGCGTTTATTAGGGTTGGGCAAGAATTTTTTTTTTAGATAAATCTTTTTTTTTTAAATGACGTAGATTCAATATTGATTCTCAAAAGCCGCAAATTGATCTTTTCCGGTATTTATTTCAGCAAACATTGCACAATGTTACAACAGAAATCCGGCGGAGATACTGTTGACAAGAACCAAGAACAAATATGCTTGATACGCAATGCTCAGGTGAAATTCTATAGTAATACTACAAATCTGCAGAATCATTTGACATCACGCATAAGGCACCATGATTTCCGCAATTAAAGGGATACTCCATCCCAAAATGAAAATTTTGTCATTAATCACTTACCCCCATGTCGTTCCAAACCCGTAAAAGCTCAGTTCATCTTCGGAACACAATTTAAGATATTTTGGATGAAAACCTGGAGGCTGGAGGTTATTTATTTGGCAGTCTATGGGACAGTCTCAAGCCTCCAGGTTTTCATCCAAAATTTTCATCTTGTGTTCCGAAGATGAACTGAGCTTTTACGGGTTTGGAACGACATGGGGGTAAGTGATTAATGACAAAATTTTCATTTTGGGATGGAGTATCCCTTTAATGAATAATTAGCAGATGGTGCAGACGCACTGTTTTGTTTACTACACGTATACTAATGCGCAACGTGTTTTCAGCCTCTGCCGTCTCATTATATGATGATATGAACACACAAATATCATCTCCAACTTCATTAGCATTTTACCGTTTAATTTGAGAAAACTACCGTCATATCACATACACAGTAGCAGCAAGTTCCTCACTTGCAATATCAATAGCATTTGTATTCAAACTATATTCACTGAATGTAATCCAAAAAAAAAAAAAAAAAAAAAAAAAAAAAAAGAGAGAGAGAATCGAATCAAGAATCGAATCAAATCGAATTGAGAGTTTTCGAATCGGAATCGAATCGGGACATCTGAATCGACACCCAGCCCTAGCGTTAAGCGAGATGTGGTTCAGCATCCGTACCAGGATCTGGGTCCTCCAGCTTCTCTTTGAGGCGTGGGAATGCAGGACGAAGGGACTCGGGATACTTCAGGAACACTTTGTACATGATCAGCACCGCCTTCTTGCGAATGTACGGCTTAGTGTGAGACATCTGAGACGGATGAAGGGTGAGAATGAAAGAATGTGTGCTCAACATCAATATTTGCCTTTAGTAAACACTGTGAATGGATTTACCAAAGTCATGATGTCATTGGCCAGGTCGCGAGCAAGGTCAGGGGTCACGAAGCAGGAAAGTCCAGTCAGAGCCACGCCGGTGTCATACTGGTTGGGACTACTGAGATCCTGTTGAGAGATGATAAAGCATCCTACAGCTATCAGCAGGGTTTTTATAGTACAACTAAAACTGAAACTAAAAATAAAACTATTAAAAACATTTTCTTAAAACAAATGTTAACTGAAATGAAATATTATATATATATATATATATATATATATATATATATATATATATATATTATATTATATTATATATATATACATTTTTTTTTTTTTATTTCAGCTAGTTTCCAAGGCACCCTTTCTCATCTTAATTTCGTTTAACCTGATGTACTAAATTAACTAAAAACAATAATAGTAATAACTGGCAACCAGCGTAATCTAAACAAAAAGAGGTGAACGGGAAGTTCAACACGCACCTTGCGGATCTGATTGGTCGTCAGCATGATGACATCAGTGCCCTCATGAAAGCACTGTGATGCTGCAAGGTAGCCAATTCGCTGAAAACAAGAGATGAAAGAGACATTTATGAATCCAAATAAAAGAAATCTCTTCATATAAACAAAAAAAAGGCTTTGTTCTTTCCATTTAAAATTAGAGGCAACCACTGCATTTTAATCATGATCCAAACAAAGATGCTGCATACATGCAACATGAGCAGTTTTTAATTTAAATTAGATTAAATTTGAAGCAAAATCAGAATGTTTTGACTTCAGTTTTGTGAAACTATACATAAAAAAAACTGCATGAAACAGAAACAGCAGATGAGCTGAATGAGACGCAGATTCAGTCTCTGCCAGCAGGTGGCGCTTAAAGCGTTTCCTTGGTTACTGCTTTAAACAAAGCAGCACTGCACTTATGAACTTTAATATGCACTATACAGAGGCAAGATGAAAAGAAAAAATACCATCTAAACTTTTCTAAAGACAGTAAGTTCCCCTCAGACATGCATTCACATAAACTCCTTCCCCTAAATGAATCACGATTTGTTTAACATCTGAACTGATTTCAACCGTCACATATTTGGATCGATTTTCAACCAGCTCATGGTTAATCATTATATCCCTAATTAAATCTTACCAAAAATATGTAAAAAAAAAAAAAAAAAACAAAAGCACAAAATTACTATGACTTAAATTATAATGCAAGGAGTCATATGTGAACCAGTGTTGCAGTACAAAAGTACAACTAAAATTAAAATTAAATAGTAAAAGTAAAAAAAAATATATAATAAAATAAAATAAACATTAAACTACCGAAATCTGTTTTCAATCAGTGAAATAATTGGAAATAAAAAATACTAATATTACAGACTTAAAATATAAACATAACTTTGCTATAAGGTCCTAAATAATACTAAAACAGCATATAAATAATAAAAATGTTGTGAACCTCTGGATCTGGTCTGACTGTGCACTAATATTATTTTCCACGTCACCTCTCACCTTGTATGTGAATTTGGAGGAGCTCATCACCTCCACGATGTTGAACGCAGCCCAACTGACATCATAGCCAAGCATCTGCAACTGTAAGGGGGAGAAAGCAAAAGAATAAGTGACGGCTTGAGCTCAAAGCATTATGAAGCAGATCAGAGAGGACATAAGCGATGGACACTCTTACGTAGGTGAGCTTGCAGACTGCATTGGCTTTAACAGCGATGTTGTCCTGTTTGAGTTCTTGTTTGATCTCATCGATGCATGTCGAGATGTATTTGGCCTGTAGAAGGAACACGAAGTATTATTAGAAAGAGTGTATTTACGCTTTGATTTGAAAGAAAACAGTGCATACGTGCAGCGCGGCTGACACAGAAGAGTGTACGCTGCCTGCGTACTGCTTAGATTCTCCAAAATGGCACTACGGTGATGTGGAGAGACACAGAGGAGACAAATTGTTGAATAAAGTCATTATTTTTGTTTTATTCGCGTACAAAAATTATTCTCATCACTTTATAACGTTACGGTGGAACCACTGATGGCAGATGGAGTATTCTGACGATGTCTTTCATACTTTCCTGGACCTTGACACTGTTATTTTCTTGGCAGTCTATGGGACAGTCACAAGCCTCCCGGTTTTCATCCAAAATATCTTAATTGTGTTCCAAAGACAAACAAAGCTTTTACGGGTTTGGAATGACATGGGGGTATGTGATTAATAACAATTTTCATTTTGGGGTGGAGTATCCCTTTAACCAAAATAAACATCTTAAACTGAAACTTTAACAGAGTGTGCTTTGCCATATTTCTAACACAAAGTATATCTAAATAATTATTTATCAAAACAATATATAGGTGATGATAGTTCATCTAAATGACGTCATCGTTGTGTTGTTACAAACCCATTTTTTTTCTTTGTTAGAATATTTAGCACAACTGTCCAAGCTGCTCTTTCCATATATTTAAAGTGAATGGACACCAGGAGCACAAAGGACTGAAATAACAATAACATTAAATATTGTATATATTATAATATGCTTAAACTTATTTCTAGCTGCCAAAGCAAAATTGACCATGTTCATTTAGTGTAACGTGAAATAAAATACTATACAGACATATTTATAAAAAAAAAAAAAAAAACACCCATAACAAAAAAATCACTAAAATAAAATGACACTAGACAACATAAATATTAATTCGAAGTAGTACTTAAACACTATAATAGTACCTCAATGATACCAAAATAAGACTGGGTCGGCCATTCTGCCAAATAATTATTTTGTGTTTTACAGCAAGAAAAATAAATAATATGGGTTTTTAAGCAACATAAGAGCTAATAAACAATTTGAACATTTTTTATTTTATTTATTTTTATTTTTTTTACTTTTTTTTTTTTTCAACCAAACAACCTTACACTTCCATTAAATGCACGTGACACATCTGAATACACTCATACATAAGTTCTTGCATTTTTTAAATGCCTGATTTCACCTGAAACAAGCGATTACACAGTATTTGTCAAAATATTATTGTGTTAATTACAGAATTAATAAAATATTAATGTTTGTAGCACGTCTAGATAAAAGTTTTGGCTGATTAGGAGCAAAGGAAATCCAGTCTGAATGCTTCATGATTTTTCAGACATGTTCTCACTTTATATATAAGCAACAATCCACAGAGCAACACAGATTCATTGTTGAAACCTAAAAACTAAAACTATAAATGTAAAAGAAAAATGCTCAAAACTAGGTCAGCATGTGTGTATGTGTGTGTATGTGGAATGAATGACTAAAAGTGCTGATAAATTACAATGTCGCAAGTCCAGTGACATTACATTGTTCAATGATTAAAAAATAAATTCATTAAAAAACACCCAGCACACAAACACTCTCTGCATCTCAGGGAAACACAGAGTGCTGTTGTATTGGTGAGTGTGCTGGTCATGTGTCTTTAGTCATGAGACGGCCAGAGCAATGACAGCAACAAGTGAAGGGGTAAGAGAAGTGTTACATGGGCACAGAGGCGCAGAGCAAGACATCTTCACTGGGGTAAAAAAAAGTGTAAATATGTGGTAATCTTTACAAACCCCATGTGAACCATTATGGGTAATTTAAGCTCAGAGAGACTGAGAACACAAGCTGAACCTTCTGAAGTTCTTCAGAAGGTTTTCCTATCACGTCCTTATGAAAATCTTGCGAATGGTGCACTGTGGGTAATTTCCACCCAGTGAGATTCTTCAAAATGTTTTTGTCACATCTGGATGAAGCATTATGGGTGATTTTTAACCTAGTAAATACAAAAACATAGGTTCTCCAGAAGATTTTTCAGCCCTCTCTTCAAAACCCTTGTGAATGATGCATTATGGGCAATTCAGGGCCAGAGAGACTAAAAAACAATGCAAATCAAGGTTTTCAAGAGTGATTTCTTTTCACGTCTTTACAAAATTCTTGTGAACGGTGCATTATGGGTGATTCCCACCCACTGAGACTGAAAATATGGTGTAGGAGGTTCTTCAGAAGGTTTGTCACATCTTTCCAAAATTCGTATGAATGGTGCATTATGGGTGATTTTCACCAAGTAAAAGTGAGGTAAATTAAAGGGATACTCCACCCCAAAATTAATGATGCATTATGGGTACGTTAACTCCCACCCAATGAGACTAAATCTAAAGACTGTTCTTTAGGTTTGTGTCAAATCTTCATGTAGTTCTTACGAATGATGCATTACAGTTAAAAATGAAATTCCAGAGCTAAAACAGTTGTCAAATCATCACGAATGATGCATTATGGGTAATTTCATCCCTGTAAGAATGAAACATGTGGGAATAGATTGTTCTCCAAAAGATGTTCTTGTCCAATCCTCATTCAGCTCGAATGAATCATGCATTATGGGTAATTTCAGCCCATTGCCATGAGTGAAATATTTGTTAGTTAGCCAAGAGTTGGATTCAAACATCTCAGCAAACAGTCACTGAAGTATGAAGACGAACTCAATGTCCTTCCCAAGCAAACAAGGGAGCACAGTCTGGAGAAAAACCTTCATTCCTTCCTTCTTTTCAAACACAAACCAGCAAACAATTGACAACTGTAAAATTAGACACCTACAAGGTCCAAAAATGATTCAAATCCCAAATTGTGTGTTTCAAATGCAACTACAATGTCCAAAAATACAATTTAGGTAGGCAGCTCACTACTTTTGAGCCCCAGCCAGTGCTTTGGATAAGTACACCCACCTCTTGTGGAAAACAAATATAGAGGTCTCACACGAAACCACTGGCAGACAGCAAACAGAGCACAGTCTGACACTTCATTCAGGAGCCTATGAATATTTCACAGCACTGTCCACTGTTGGCCAGGTAACAGACACGATATCTAGGTACACCAGCACAGGTTACATTGACGAAGCCTTGCTGATACCTGACTCCAGATGTTTGCAGATTAAACAGGCCAGGAGACCAGAACGGGAACGTTAAAGCAGAGAATAAAGGATGCTTGAGTTTGAATGCACAAAAGGTGCGACTTAAACTCAGTTTGATATTGAATATAATGAATGTAGGCGACCAAACAGAGCAAAACCAGTCAGACCTGAATCAAAATTGTAGTATAAAGTCACTATAATGAGAAGCCAAGTATTTATGCAAAATGAAACAACTGGATTCAACTTTGAGCAACTTTTTGTGTGTTTACAAAGTAGAGCTGCAACTAGTACTCGATTATAAAAGTAGTGCAGAAAATGTTATTATTGATATGTATACTATTTAAGTTTTTTTAGATATATTTTCAGTTTTTTTGTAATTGTTTGTTTTTCAAAAATAAAACTAAATTTCGTTTTATTTCAGATGTGGTTTTCATTTAGTCATTTTAGTACTTCATCTTACAACTTACACTAGTTGCAAAGGCAACATTTCTATTTTTTTTTTTTTCAACGAATAACTATATTTTATTTCGGTTTATTGGAATTAACACAAATGATTTAATAATTCATATTTTAGTTAATAATGCCAAAACCGGCACAGTTATTTATATTTTGGCCAACACAGATAAACAGATAATTATTTTAATATTATCTCTGACGACATACAAATGGCAAATAGTAAAATTCTTAGTATTTTTAAAGATTAACTTAAAGTAACATAAATGTAAAAATAGTGGAAACGAGCAAGAATAGTTCAACAGCCAATATAAAGAGAGTGAGTTTTTGTAGATGTAATCGTGGTGCTGTTTTTTTGCCACAGACTCAAGGCCACACTGGACAACGCAGGTCATCCAGGAAGGTCCATCCTGCGTCAGATTGACACGTTCACCAGCTATGCCACATCAGAAACACTTAACATCAGTCTTCAGTAGGTTTACTGCATTTCATAACACTTAAATCACTGACCTGCTGTCTGCTAGAAGGGCAAACCGGTGACTAAAATCAATATGAATCTACTAAAAAGGGAACAGTATTCTGATGCCATAAAAGTGGGGAAACCTAGTTTGTGATTATAAATGCTCATCTTGTTCCCTTTTGCAAAGGGAGGGGCGAGGATGGAGCATATTGGAAGAGAAAATTCAGCCTTGTCATTATAGGTAACCAAGCAGCCTGAGGCCTTCAAATGTTTTCATATTTCATTCATCATTTCAAACACGCATCACAAAACGAAATCACAAGAAACCAGCGATCCTCATCCCTGATGCTGTGTTCAAGCTGACACTTGTGATTTCACAGCCAAGATGACGGCGGTGTCTCCATAACTTCTCAGCGGTCTACCTAGACAACATTTCTGGGTATCACAGAGATGTCTAGTAGTAGTAGTAGTATAGTAGTAGTAGTAGTAGTAGTAGTAGTAGTAGTAGTAGTAGTAGTATAGTAGTAGTAGTAGTAGTACACATTTATTTTCATGGCCAAATACAAGTATATCAAATACAATAAAAACCAGCAAACAAACAAACGCAAGTTATATTACACAAGATTTTTAACATTAACATATGATAAAAATTCTACAAATTTTTCTGCAAAAATGATACTAAACAACTCTGTAAGTGGGTTTCACAGAGATGTCTGAATTCAGCGTTATTAACCTGTTCGAACATCTGAATCAAATGTTTTCGGGCATCATGTGTGCATTCACATATTTGAGAGAAACTTTTCTTCTGGGGATCATATGTGCATTTGAACACTTGAATTTGAACACCAAAACGTTCAAATCGCCCACACATGCAAGTTCAAACATTTGCCATTCAGACATTTATTGGCATCACAGACACGTTCGAACAGTCAAATCTGTTGGCATCATGAGTGCATTCGAGCATTCAAATGGAACATTTTTGAGAATTTTGAATGCCTCTTCATAAATTTTAAATAACGTTTTTGGGATTTATATAAATGTTCGAACATTTTGGGCATCACTGTTTCATCTAAACATATTTGAAGACCCGAACTGAGCATCATAAGCACATCAGAATGTTTAAAACGAATGCAAGTTTAAATGTTCGCCCTGAGCATTTTGTGTATAATATAAATGTTCGATCAAATGTTTCACTTTCACCTTTTTTTTGCTTTTCACTTTCATTTTAACCAACATTTTAACATCGCAGGTGCACTGGAACGTTTGAAACAAGCATTTATCGGCATTTACCAGTGCGTTCGAACAATCGAATCGAACATCTGTCAACGTCACAGTATTCGAATCAAACATTTTTGAGCATCGCTTGCGTCATCATGCGCGTTCGAATCTTCGACTCGAACGTCATACGAGTGTTCGGACATGCTCAGAAAATGCTGTCTAGATGGGCAGCTCACTAGGTGTTAAGACACGGCCAATCTCATGACACACATTAGTGAGGCCAGCTATTTAGAATCGACATCTGTTCTTTAGCACGCCCAGTCTGTTTATTACATTTATAATTACACGGTTTGAATCAAAAACAGGATGGGATCAAATCTGTACTCACTTAGCCGTACGTATTTAAGTGTCTTAACCGTTAGCAATGCTAACTGGCCTCATCCATGATAAACAAAACGATGACAGACTGTTCTTATAACACTTACAACAGCTGTCACCTGCCACACAAACGCTAAGAAAGTACTGAAGTAATATTTCATTGTGTTAAAAAAATTTGTTGTCATCTAGGCAGATTATAGCCGGTTAGCTCACCTGAAATCAGGTGATTTGAGATCACTGACACGAGATCAGCTCGATTCGTTTACGTTATACCAGCTGCATTTAATGCAAATGTACAAAAACATCCGATTTTGAGGCAAGTAAATGGAAATAAACGGATAAAGTGCCTCACCTCATCTTCCTTATGGTTCCTAATGCCACGTACTAAATCCTGCAGGTTTTTGTCGAACATCCGATCGATGCTTCCCTTCACAATCTTCAGAGCCATGATAATTTCCCTCCTGTCCCACCAGACCGAACCGCGAACACGGGCTTTAAGTGAGCACTGACCGGCCCGCAGGAGCGCTAGTCTCTCATTCAGTCCCGAACAGCGGCCTGTGCAGGAGGCGTCTCGCTCTTTCTCTAAGCGCTGATCTGCAGCGGACCAGTGAAGGAAATGGCTGACAAAAATGGCGGAGCGATCACCTGACTGGCAAACCCATCCACACTGCGACGCGACGCGACGCGACGCGCTGTACGCTTCCCTGCGTGACGCTTTTCGGTGTTTAGGATTTTGACGTGCTTATTGGATTCACAAACTACAGTTTCAGATTGCATAAATAAATAATTCTAATAAACTAAACCTTACTTCCCGGAGATATTATGTTGAATCAGACAGTGTTTTCTAACTAAATACTATATGAATAAAAAAAGCAAATAACTTAGTATTACTTATGTATATATTTATGATTGAGATTTCCTCTTTTCGTTATTTTATATGATCTTTTATTGTAATTTATTCTTTAAATAAAATAAATAGGTTAATTTAAATAAAGCGGTACCACTCTAGTACCATAGACCTATATACCATAGACCTAGAAGCAGTCTATACTTCGTAGTATGTACTAGGCAGTATGTTAGTATCACATCCTGAACAATATGAAACATGTATTAAATAATAAATCACTCAAAATAAAAAAAAACATCCGAAAAATTTAATTAATACTAGGGTACAAAAAAAAAAAAAAACCATCACCAATTAACAAAACAAAAAAAACAAAACAGGTTTATAATAAGAATGATAAGCATGTTTTGTGACAGACAAATAAAGAATAGCATTGTTGGGTCAACCTATGCAGATGTAATATGTTATTATTAGAATACCAAACAACGGACAACAAACGGTCTACAGTTTGTTAGTTTAGTGAAAGTCCATCGACACTGAAGGTTACTGAAATCCATACCAGACAGATAAAATAATGAGAATGATGATGAAGCTTCATGATCCTTTGCTGTACGGCTTAGTGAGTCAATCAACACAAAACCAGACTCCTTTCTCTCTCTCTCTTTTTTTTTTTTTTTTTTTTTTTTTTTTTTTTTACATTTTCCTTATTTTTGTTCATAAAAAAACTAAAGCAAAAAAGGTTTTACTCATAAAAAGCGGCTACATAATACAAGCACAGTCTTCAAATACATTGGGGCTTCGGTGTTCTTCCTCCTCGACGTCAGCGTGGTTCTGAAATAAAATGCTCGTCCTCGACTGACCGGATGTGTGTAGCGCAGAATCCTCCACACTGAACATTTAGATTAAGGCGCTTGTTGGCCTCATGACGTCTCAATTCAAAAGTGCTAATAATGTTCATATCACGTTTTATGTACAACACGAGAAACTCATGTAGATCACAAAGGTGGGCGGACAAAAAGTAACACAGACGAATGAAGGAAGCCAAAGTGTGTTTGTGAATCGTTCAGCTCTCAGAAGACATCTGCTCGTCCTGCGCTCTACTGTCCTCTTTCACGTCTGTGTCTGCTGCCGGATCGGCCTCTGTGGAGTCAGCCGTGTGTGTTTGCTGCTCTGCTGGCTCGTCTGGATTGGGCCTGAAAGACCAATACAAAATTAATTGGCAAGCTGTGTGATTATTTTGCTTAAGGACCAGGAAAGCAAAAGGTGGCTGCTCTTCACCTGATGCCGTTCGGGGATTTGTTCTCATCCTGTTTCTCTTGGTCTGTGGGTTTGGGGTTGCTTTCCGATTCAGAAACGTCTTTTTTCTCACTCTCTGACTCTCCGTTCACTGGTTTAGAGTCATCTGGAAGGAAGGCACAAAGAACAAGCATGTTCTAAAACTCATTTGATTACTGCATGTGAAAACTTGTAACTGACAGCATACCTGCGTTTTGCTCATCTTTCTCTTTGTTCTCTTCATCCATTTCATCTTTTCCTGCCTTAGTGGTCTCAACCTTGCCAATGAACTGGAGCTTCAGTTTATTGTAGACTGCATTAACATTAACAATAACCTCACATCTAACATATAATCACAAAACATAAAAGACAGTCAGAAGCCTACAAGTATTTATTTATATATATATATATATATTTAATTATTAAATTGTTTATAATATATCATATATTTTATTTTAGCCTTTAATAGTTGTTTATTATTTAATAATAACTATTATTATTTAAATCAAAATTAAATTATTTGGCTTCAATTAAGTTCGATCGTACATTTTTTTTCCTCTTGTTGAATATGTTGTTTTACTTGGAAATACTTCTCATTAAAAGGATAGTTCATCCAAAAAATGAAAACCGTTTTTAAATGTCAATAAAAAAGTATTGCAAAATTACAGCGTTTCCATTAACCAATGTTATGCGACTAAAACGATTTTTTTTTCCATATGCGTGTATCTTGACAGAAGCAGCATGGAGAGCAGCTTCTGGGATGTGTAAATACTCTAAGCATTAATGGCAGGGAAAGCCCTTATACTTGAGAGCAACCACATATGAAGTGTTTCTTGGAGGTTATAGAACAGAGGAATGATCATATGACTTTTTACGTATGCCATGTGACCTGTTAATGTGAAAAAAAAAAAATTCCATTGCAGTTTTGCGAATTATTCCTTTTTCGCATTGCCTGAAAAACCACGTCATGTGACATCAGTGGTTTAACCATAATTTTACAAAGCTACGAAAATACTTTTTGTGAGCAAAGAAAACAAAAATAACAACTTTATTCAACAATTCATATCACATACGTAAACAACGCATGTACGTGGATACGTTGTTTACGTTCAGATCAAAGCATACACACACATTGCATACGTTGTTTACGTTCAGTGGATACTCTATAAAATGGCGCTATAGGGTGACGCAGAGGAGACAAATTGTTAAAAAGTATTCTTGTAAAATTAAAAAAAAAAAAAAGCTTTGTAAAATTACAGTTGACCTACTGATGACACAGATTATTTTAACGATGCCCTTGCTACGTTTCTGAGCCTTGATCGTGTTAGGATCCTTGCTGTCTATGGGAGGGTCAGAGAGCCCTCAGAATGTATCAAAGATATCTTAATTTGTGTTTCGAAGATAAACGAAGGTCTTACAGGTTTGGTACAATATAAGGGTAAGTAATGACAGAATTTTCATTTTTGGGTGAATTATCCCTTGAAATGGATTATAAATGGCAAATGTTTGTACCTTTTTGAGTGTGGCAATAACATCTGCATTCTTCTGCAAGATTTGAGTGGTTACTTGTACTGAGCTGAGCTCGTCCAGGGCCTGCAGACACTTCTCAATGTCCTACAGATTGAAAGGAAGCAGAAAACCAGAATGACACCAGGGTAATTCACACATCACGTCATTTTCACACATACAGCCTCTCCTATAAATAAAGACTAAATTCAACAGCATTTTGGAAGTTTAGAGGTCATGGGTGGTTCATTAAATACCATTGAACCATATGAACAGGTTTGAATCAACTGATTCAATGAATCGACATCCTAGGAGAATATGACCAAACTCATTGCTTGCTTGAATACTGGACTTTGCTGTAAAATTGGCAGAACAATGTTTCCGGTCATTTTAATTTTGTGTTTTAAGTGACATGGGTAGGCTGATGATGTCAATACTTACTGGGTTGTCAACTTTCAGTTAAAACCTCATCACTTTATGGATCTTAATAATATATATATACAGATCAACATAAACAATATATACACACTGACACAAAAACAATTCAAAAAGTCTGACGGCCCGTAAAATGACTCGAAAGGACTGAACAGCCATGAGAACATGTTTCATTTGACCTTTTTTCTTCTCGACTTTCTTCTCAGATAGACGCGTCGGTTTCCGTTTCGGCTTCTCGGCCTTATGCCTTGTGGGAAACAGTGGTGTTATTGTCAAGGTTATTAAAACAGAAAAAAAAAAAAAAAAAAAAAAAAAACAGAAAAAAAAAAAAAAAAAAAAAAAAAAAAAAAAATAATAATAATAATAATAATAATAATATGAAGAAGAAGAATACACCAACACCACATTTTTGTTATTTGAAATAAAATAAACATTAAATGGAAATCACTAAAACCTCAAATAAAATTGAAACGTAAAAATAATGGCTAATTCAGAATACTATATCAAATTAACACTCCCAAATACATGCCTCGTTTTTTCTTTCTCCTCTGATCTCTGAGGCCTCTTTTCTTTGATCTTCCTCTCTTTTTTCTCTTTCACCTCCTTCTCTTTCTTATGCCGCCCTTTCCGGCTGTCTTGACGTTTGGCGGATTTCTTCACCTAAAGAGGAAAAACACACAACCCAAGCAGTCAACATTTTGAGCAGCGGCACTAGTAGAGAGAGTCTGGCTAATGTTCTGGTGACTGGCCTCTGCAGGTGGTGGCGAGTCGGAGTCTGAAGGTGCGGGGATGGGGGGAGGCGGAGGTTTCTTGGATTTTTTGAGAGGGTGATCATCCACGTCATTGTCAGAGCTGCTGCTGCTGCTGTCACTGCTGCTTCCTCTCCTGGCCTTGTTCTCTTTCTCCTTTTTCCTTTTCTCTTCCTCCTCTTTCTCTCGCTCCCGGAGCCGACGGAGCTCTTCAGCCTCCTCTTTCTTCCTTCGCTCCTCCAGTTCCTTCCGCCGCTCCTCGTCTCTCTTCTTCCACTCGCTGACGCGGTCCGTCTCACTGTCACTTTGAATAAAATTTCAAACTCAAACAATCATCCATGTTTCCTTCAAGTCATGATTATGTGAATTTTATTTTTGTCGACATATTAAAGGGATATTCTATCTTTAATTATTCAGCCTCATATCGTTCCAAACCTGTAAGACCTTCGTTCATTTTCAGACACAAATTAAGAAATTTCTGATGAATTCTGAGAGCTTTCTGACCCTCCCATAGACAGGATCCTTACACAATCAAGGTTCAGAAATGTGGCGAGGACATTGTTAAAATAGTCCATGTGACATTAGTTTAGAAGACTTTAAATGTGGGTAATGTTCTTACACAAACATCGATTCACTTCAGAAGGCCTTTGTTAACCCACCGGAGCCAAGAAGAGCTTTTTATGATGGATGGATGCACTTTTTTGGTTTAAAAAACTCAGCCCCCATTATAAAGCTTGGAAGAGCCAGGACATTTTTTAATACAACTCTGATTGTATTCGTCTGAAAGAAGAAAGTCATATAGAACTAGGATGGCTTGAGAGTGAGTAAATCATGGGGTAATTTTTATTTTTGGGTGAACTAACCCTTTAACTGATTTATGACGGAAAGGAAATACTATTATCATCATCAGTGTAAAAACATGTAAAAATTCTTAAAACGAACAGATAAACCAAACTCACCTATCGCTGTCTGATGAAGAGGAAGGAGCCCTTTCTGGAGCTGGTTTGGCTTTCCTTCCCCGAGGCTTTGGTGGTGGTTTATCCGCTTGGAAAATGACGCAAAAAGAAAACTGTCCTTTAGTATTCTGATGTACTTGTCTAGGATTCCTGATATCTGAGGACAACTGTCTCAGGTAAAGTTTCCATCTACTGTGCTGCCATTCAACGCAACTACTCAACCGTTAAAACTAATTATAATATGTGCTGGCTTCATGTTGCAAAGCACATGTTCTCACCTTTCTTGCGCGCTTGTGGGGCTTTCCTTGCAGGAGGAGGAGGAGGTTCTGAATCGGAGTCGGATTTGGATCCAGACTGCGATTCGGATCCAGAGACGGCCGGCCGGGGCTTCTCATCTTCTGAATCGCTCCTGACGGCCCTCTGATCTGACTGGGACCAAAAAACTGAATAAGATCAAGAAGATCCATACTAAAACAATTAAAAAAAAAAAAAAAAAAAAAAAAACAGTGTAAGATCAAGCAAGTATGTAATTATAGATGGCCGCATGTGGTTGTCTCACCTTCCTCCTGCCTCTGCCTGCTGGCTTTTTTCCGCCTCGACCGCCCGACTCCTTCTGTGGCGTGAAGTCCTAGAGAACACATTAGTAACTTGTTTATATGATTTCAATGTGCATTATATTAACTACACAGCATTTTTGGTAGTAATGAAGCTATGAGATGTTTGAGCAAATTTCAGGCGGGAATACCTGGTCGCTGTTTTTGCCGGAGTCAGAGTCCGAGCTGGGTGATGGTTCAGGTTCTGAGGGAGATCCACTCTCCTCTCCATCTCGATCACTGGATGACGCCCGTGTTCTCTTCACTGGTGGCCGCTGCTAAATTTGACATAAAACATGCTTTTTATCTATATCTCGTTCAAGCAATTCAATTAAACTCACATCAAGCTTTCAAGTTTCAAAACAGACACAAAAGCACCATAAAAGTAGTTTATGCAAGCATTAAAGGACTAGTTTAATCACCTCCATGTCACTCAAGATTTTCATGTCTTTCTTTCTTCAGTCAAAAAGAAAGTAAGGTTTTTGATGAAAACATTAATGGATTTTTCTCCATATAGCTAGTGGACTTCAACAGACATCAAAGGGTTGAAGGTCCAAATTGCAGTTTCAGTGCAGCTTCAAAGGGCTCATCAGAATCCCAGCCAAGGAATAAGGGTCTTGTCAAAAAAAAAAAAAAAAAAAAAAAATATAAAAAATAAATAAAAAAAAAAAAAAAAAAAAAAAAAAAATATAAATATATATATATATATATATATATATATATATATATATATATATATATATATATATATATATATACACACACACACACACATTTTAACCACAAATGCTCATCTTGCACTTAATCACATCGAAAAGATCATACGTGACATACTGTAGGCGGAAGTACCGACCCACTGTTTACAAAGTGAACGTGCAAAGAAAGTTAAACGCCTTTTACAAAAAAATAAATAAAAATAAGTAAACCAACGATATCAGACGATTTTGAGGTTGCAGGAGAAAATTTAGTTTTTTTTCCCTACCATACCTTTTTGAACCAAAGTAAACTAACCGCACGTGACCTTTCCAACATAATTGCATAATGCAGACGCACATCACATAGATAGACAAGCATTTGTGGTGAAAAAGTATAGAAATGATATTTTTTTCAGAAAATGACTAATCGTTTCACTAGATAAGACACTTATTCCTCAGCTGGGATCGTGTAGAGCCCTTTGAAGCTGCATTGAAACTGCAGTTTGGACCTTCAACCCACTGATCCCCATCGAAGTCCACTATATGCAGAAAAATCCTAATGTTTTCCTCAAAAACCTTAATTTCTTTTCGACTGAAGAAAGAAAGACATGAATAACTTTGATGACATGGGGGTGAGGAAATCATCAGGAAATTTTATTTCTGGAGTGAACTAATCCGTTCACACCTTCAGCTAAATCCATATTATATATGTTTTTTTATTATTATAAGCATGCTGCAGTTTTGCCGTCAGCCACTTTGAATGCTCAAGTTCTTTAAAGTGGATTCTGATTGGCTGTCAATGTTTTTAGCATTGACCAGCTGGAAAAATCGATCTGAAAGTGATTCCCATGATATCATTTCTCTGAGTTGTAATAATTTAATTGTGGTGTCAACTTTCCTTCTATCATAGATTTAGAACAATTACTATAACTATTTAGTTTAAGGGATAGTACACATGCATGCATCGTGGTTCTCTCGTGAACATGCATTTAAGACTGACATGGATGAGAAGCAATTATTGAATAAAGTTTGTATTTTTGTTTTCTTAGCACACAAAAATTGTTCTTGTAACTTCATGAAATTACAGTTGAACCACTGATGTCACATGGACTATTTTAATAATTTCCTTACTATCTTTCTGGGCCTTAAACGTATCAGTTGCATTGCTGTCTATGCAGAGTCAGAAAGCTCCCGGATTTCATCAAAAATATCTTAATTTGTGTTCCGAAGAGGAACAAAGTTCTTACGGGTTTGGAACGACATGAGGGTGAGTAATTAATGACAGAATTTTCATTTTTGGGTGAACTAATCCTTTAATGTTATCATCCTTGGTGTGAATGGCCCTTTGTGCCAAACTACGTCCTTTAAGCCCAAAGTATAGTTCATTTTTAACATGAACATATAGCGTATGTGTACAACAGAACATAAACATAAAAAAACCATATACTTGAGGCATAGCTATGAATACATTCATAACACAGAATGACTCTACTGCGTAAATAAAAACTACTTGCACTACACTGATTACTCTACAACCACTAACACTCTTCTGTTTAACACTAGTGTATTTCTAACTAACTAAAGCTGACATTAAGAGCTTTGAAAAGAGAAATTCAGAGCACCTGAAAGTATAATGCATAAAACTGCAAGAGAAGCGAGAAATATGACAGATGAGATGACAGTGAGGATATACAATCAATCATGTTGGCTTGTTTCGAGTTTGGATACCTTTGCAGCAGGAGCTTTGCGCTTCACTGCCGTCTTCCTTTGATCCTCACTTCCAGAGTCAGAATCATTACTTCCCGTTTCAGCTTTCCTCGGTACCACCGCTTCCTCGTCATCTTCCGCATCACTTCCCGACAAGGAATATTTTACAAATCAGCACTATGATGATGATGCAGGCTAAACAAATACAAGGAAGATGTTACAAATCAGCATTTGTTGTCATGAACCACAAGATGATTATGGACAGAGAAATGAAGTCTTACTGCAGGTGTGCTATAGGAGGCATGAGGGTTGTTTTGGATTTCCCACAAGCCTTCGTTGAACCCTTTCCTTTTGTTGGGCTTCCCATATTGGTCTTGGTACTTTTCAAATGCAAAAAGGTCCTTGGGTGCAAGGAATGCTCTGAAAGGAAAGTTAAAATCAGTATTATAAAGTTGGGACGAAACAGAAAGAGCAACAGATCTGTTCTTCTGTATTGTGACCTACACACGAGTGCAACAGATAATCAAAAAATACATGTGGTTCTACGTATTGTTGTAAAAATGTGAACATTACACAAATTTTTATGGCATTTTAATTAAACATCATGAGGTTAAAACGCATGAAACTGTACGGATGAAGTGTTTATGTTAATATCTGCAACATGCATTTACATTTAGCAGACGCTTTTATCCAAAGCGACTTACAAATGAGACAATACATGGGGTGGTTTTTCATTTCATGCCGATTTTAATATATGAAGGTCTCCACAAAGTTCTCAGATTGAAAAAGTAAACAAATTTGGTCTAAAAAGTTTCTTCTAGTACCACCCATTACTCCATAACAGTTTAGACAAGCAAGGCCCCACCATACTTTAAAAAACAGAGAAAACACTACGATAATGCACACAGCTCATAACAAATATCATGCATCCATGTATCATCATCTGGTGCTCATTCAGATCCAGATATACGTACGTTTCATGAGTCCCAAAGAAAAAAATGGGGACTTTATTAGGCGGAGGTTTGACAGCCCCCTCTGCAACATCTTCAATCTGGAGGAGAAATATTAAAAGAAGGTTATCACATGTTCTTCAGACCTCCAGTAGTGCAAGTTTCTAGAATTAAGAACTGATTAGTAAATGTTTTTTCTACTCCGCGCCGAGTAAGTTAAGTCACGTGCAAGAAAGCATCTCCATGTGTAAACATAACAACCTGACCCCCCTCGCTGCATTTAACATGTTATTAAACCAAAGGAACACAACAGCCACAAGTCTAACATGTAGTAATTGTTCAGGTTTTACCTCACTGTGCATCTAAAGCTGATTCCTAATGTATAAAATACAAAAACAATCAAGACTTTGCGGACACGCGACCTTTGCTGCTCCTCCAGCAAACAAGCTAGCCTCGTAACTAGGCTAATAATAATACGAAATAAACTCATAATTAAGATGTTTAGACTCTGAGGTAATATATAATCCGAGTTTGTTTTGAAAAACTATACGTGTATACACATGGCAAAGACAAGACCACCCGCCCAGAAGAAGCTCGTCATCTTGTCTTCCCTTACCCGGGCCGGCCAGTGGGGATATCCCTTCATTTTAGCAAACACAAGATCCCCGGGCCGGAAGTTGTGCGGCATCTTGTCGTCCCTCTATGCACCGCTCCTCGTCCTGCTCGTTCGTGGTCGTCCGCGGTCCGTTTTTCAGGCCGACAGACAGCGAGACCTGGTTCGGGTACAGTAGGCGAGGAAAGGCGGTTGGTTTCTGCAGCGGTTTCCGCTCATTCCATTTTTTGTCAGCGGAAGTCCCGCCTCTCCTGAGAACGACGATTGGAGGAACGGACTGTCACTCTACACGTCCACCAATAAGAATGTACAATGTGTACACCGCTAAAGACTTTAGTTTATATTATACAGACTTGATTATGAAACGACGGTGTTGAAAATGAAACTGGGAGAACATAAAAATCATTTCATATTTGTGTTTATTAAATCATCTATTCAAAATGCATTCACTGGAATGTAACTGCACTTATATGAATGTATTTTTTTTATCTAAAAAAATAATATATACATTAACTCCCGAACGTTTATTTTAGTAGTTTCGAGGAATAACTATTTGGCATATACTAACTCTTAAGATTTCTAAATAAAACAGTAAATGTTAAACATATGATTTTTTTTGGTTTTTTTTTTTTTTTTGTACGATTTGACAGCTCAATTTATACATAAGAACCTACCTGAAGGCCTTCAAAATGGAAAAAAATCATGGAGAACAGAACTTTTTTAAATTATTTTTATTAATGAAACAGAAATTACACTTCCTTCAGAAGATCATTAAAGGCAGAAAGTTTCACATGTAACGAAAAAGAAAAACATACAAAAAATATGGTAAATAGAAGCAGAGTAAATAAATTAATGAATAAAATAAACGAAAATAAAATAAATACGTTAAATATGACTCTTAATAAATAAAATCAGACAGATCACACCTTGTAATAATAATAATAATCATCACAAAATGTTTTAGGGGTCAGTGTTTTAAGGATCAGTCCCTCCCCTCCGCTTGATGTCGCTAAAACATCGTCTGCGTCACGGTCGCGTCATGCGCGTGTTTCCGGTTGAGACCCTCGTCCTCGTTCAGTTGTAAACACATCGCTCTGGCGGCGGCGACTCTCATTGCTGAAAAACCTTTTTCTTTTTGCACACCGTGTATCGCTAAGAATGAAGAAGTTCTTCGACGACATTAAGAAGGATATAAAATTCAAGTCAGTAGGGCCAGGAAAGAAGCTCACAGATGACAGCAGGTAACCGTTAAAAGATCACAAGTTCTCCAGACAGCTGCGCTTCGACATTAAACCCAACCTTATCCACACATAATCAGCTTTTAATGAGCAGACCACGATACCTCGAATAACACGTTTTCTTATTATAGACGGTTTCGCATTTGAAACTGTCAAAAGTGTAAGTTAGCTATTACTTTACACCTGAAACCTGGCGTTATGTACGTTACAGAAATCTGCATCTATACCAGTCTGTCTGCATTTCTGACATAATCATATCTGCAGATGACGTACGGAGACATGTATCAGCGTTTTTACTGTTTTAACTAGTTTAACCTTATCACTATGATTACTGATAGGGCTCGAGGTAGTCACGTGGGAGTGGCTGCTTCAGCGATGTTATTGGTTACAACAACGGGTTTAAGCACAGGTATGAGTGGGTGATTTATGGCCACAAACCAGTCATATAGATCATCTGAAAGATTAATAAATAAGCTTTCTATTGATGTATGGTTTGTTAGGATAGGACGATATTTGGCAGAGATGCAACTATTTGAAAATCGCCTTTAAAACTGTCCAAATGAAGTCCTTAGCAATGCATATTACTAATCAAAAAAATAGGTTTTGATATATTTATGGTAGGACACTTACAAAATATCTTCATGGAACATGCTCTTTACTTAATATCCTAATGATTTTTGGCATTAAAAGAAAAATTGATCATTTTGAAACAAACGATGTATTGTTGGCTATTGCTATAAATATACCTGTGCTACTTAAGACCAGGGTCACATATCTGGTTTCTCCTGCAGCTCTAAACCTCAGGCCCCGCAGGTTCCTCATGGAGCGCCCAGAAAAGCTCCCACTGAGGGCGCAGAGAGAGCAGGGGCCGCGGCCCTCGCCAGGATCGAGCAACAGCACCGGCCAAAGCTGAAAACCTCCCAAGATGCCATAAGGAATCAGGGTAAATCATTCGATTTTTTTTTTTTTTTTTTTTTAAACTCAGAAATCAGAGAATATTAGTGAATGTGTCACATTCTGTCGTTGTATTTCAGTGAAGCGAGAACTCGAAGCAGAGGCGGCTGCCACAGCTGCCAGCCTGAAGAACACAGATGTCCAGGCAAGTCTGCCATATGTAGCTTTTGTTCGCATTGAGCTGGCAGATTTGACTTTATTATTGATTCAGAATCACACAAAACCAAATGCTTTTGCTGATACGTTGACTGAAAGTGTCTAAAAATAGAGGAATTTGATTATGTGACTGGTATTTGGTCATGCGATCTGAACATGGTAGCCACCATGAGGGAACATGCCTTGTCCAAATACCCACACTTGGGGTCTTTGCACTTGACTACTTCGTGTAGAACTTTTCTTTACTTGATAGGACACACTTATAGTGTTTGCATAGCTTTACTTTGATTTTAAATACGTTGCATTTGGTCGTCCCTATAACATGACATTTTAATTTGTGGTGCTGCTAATTAAGGGATAAAAAGCAGTTGCAAATGTTGTACAAAATAAATATCACCACTACTCATCTTTGCACCAATAAAAGGTGCAACGCTTTGTTTAACTACCAAATTATATGTAATATCGAATTATTATATTAATATTTAACTTACACCGGAAAGGTTTCCGTGATCTCTCACGAGATCTCAGCAAAAAGTCTCATGATTTATTTTACAACATGATGCGTGATGGGATATACTACGGCTGGAATAGCGCTCCGGATATATGTAAACCTTTTTTAGGCTACTTTTAGACCAATTTCGTTGTTTGCAAACAGCGATGACATTTTTTTTGTGGGCAGAGCCTATCTGGTGGCAGAAAATGTCAGTTTTAAAAGTAGCAGTCTATGGAAGCCATAGAATAAAAGAATAAAAAAAGTTAAGTTTATATTTCAAAATTCTGACTTTTTTTCTCGCAATTATAAGTCTGAAAGCAATGGCTTTGAAATCATATAGTGATGTCGGTTAGCTACATACAGATTAATCTAATATAGGATGCATTGGGATATTAACATTTATTAACATGCATATTACCAGTGTTTAGTTTCATGCTCAAATGCAATGCCCAATATTGACTATCTGAGTTATTTGAGACGGTCAAATTGCTTTAAGATGTTTCTAAATACTGATGTTATAATAATGCAATAGTGCTTTTTTCATCATTTGTTCAATAGTAGGCATACTTCAATAAATTGTTCATATGGCTTAGAAAACGCACAGGCGATTTCAGGAATCACTTGATAATGTAGATAAAAATATAGCACAAATCTGCCATAAACGGCATTATAATGAGAACGTTATAGAATGTGAAATTCTGTCTGCTTTCCTTGCTGCTGCTCCGTAAGCGCCACCTGCTGGCAGAGAGTGAATTTGTTTCGTGCAGATATATTTTATGAGTAGCTTCACAAAACGCAAGTCACACAATTCTGAATAAAAACATCTTTGTTTGGATCATGATGAAATTGCAGGGGTTGCCTCTAATTTTTAATGGAAAGAGCACAGGCAAAGCCTTAGTTTGTTTATAGAGATTTATTTTATTTGTGTTATTTATTTGGTTTGGGGTTTGGTTCAAAATTGCCATATTTCAATTTCACAAAGAAGTGTGCAGGATTTTGTGCCAGCAATAATAAAAGGACACCTTTTTATTTATAATTTGTCTTAAATAAATGACGATTGAATTTTTATTTTTGAGTGACCTGTCCCTTTAAGATTTCAGATCCAGTACAGGCTCATTTCAACAGCAGCAGCATTGCTCTTTTACCGACTGTATTTATTTGTACCTTTTCAAGGGGGCCTGTGTTCCACAAAAGGATCCATCTTGTTTCTCAGTGCCGGGTGTTTTCTTCATCTGTCCTCTCACTGGAAAAACCTTAACAAAGACTGAAAAAGAGATGCACATAAAGGAAGCCATTCTAATGGTGAGCTTATTACAGACAAAATCTTGAAGAGATTCCATTTGGAAGTTACTGAACATTCTTTTTTCTTCACAGAGGTTCTCAGAAGATGCGATAGAGGCCTCCATTATGATGATTCACAACTTTAATAAAGACAAAGAGAAAGTAAAGGCTGCAGTTGACATCATTAGCAAGTGAGGACTATTTCATTCAAACTTTGCACTACAGTATGTCAGCGAGTTTGTACGGTGTTCGACTGAGGTTACGTTTACGTTACGTTTTGTTTGTTCACGTTTGCCTTTAAAATCGACACGTACTGCGCATGTCCACAAACCTAACACTTAGATTCCCGTTTTGGGTGTTTACACGGAAACGATAACAGTGGCGTTTTCAAAAATGTGTGTTATCAGTCCCCAAAACACCGTTGTCATGCAAACAAACAGACAAAACGCATTAAAAAAAATCCCGTTTTTGGCTGAAAACGTTGTGTAAACGGCCCCTGAATCTCAATGTGTGGACACAGGTACATCGAAAACATCTGTAAGAATCCGACTGAGGAGAAGTACAGGAAGATCAAACTTAGCAACAAAGTGTTTCAGGTACGTACATTTTCACTTTCAGGATTGAAAGAAAAAAGCAGATTCACTCATGTTTTGTTGTTTAACTCAAAGGAGAACGTCAGTGGGATTGAAGGATCTCGCGAGTATCTTCAGGCGTTGGGATTTGAAAGCACCACATTGCCGGTGGACGGCGAAGGTAATACATGAATAGCATTAAATTTAAATGTAAAATGTGCAATATCTTTGATGCCAAAGTCCTCACATGGATGAATAATGTCTCTCAGACAGGACTGAGGAGTTCCTGGTGTTACCGGCGCAGGAATCTGAGGCTCTGGAGCAGATGAAGGCTCATGTGGAGCGGCTGCAGAAGGGCGAGCCGGTCAGAGCGAAGCTGGACCGTCAGACGCAGGTCTTCAGACCCTCAAAGCACGCCACACACTTCCAGCTTCCCCCAGACTTCTACAATCTGACCGCGGAGGAACTGAAAAGAGAACAGCAACAGAAGTAAGGAATCAACAACAGTAGCATTTGTGCTGTCTAATCCAATAAAGTCTTACCCTGTTTTTATGATCTTCCTTCATCACAGGAGTGAAGTCGTGGAAAGAAATGCAATGCTGCGAACTAAAGCCATGCGTGAGAAAGAAGAGCAGAGGGAGAGAAGAAAGTACAACTACGCACTTCTGAGAGTGCGCTTACCAGATGAAAATATACTCCAGGGTTAGTAGTTTGTTTATATTAGGGCTGACAAAGTTAACACGTTAATAACATAGTAACGCAAATACATTTTAACTGCACCAGCAACAGTCAAATATATCAATGAAAACGTTTTATTGAGAATTTTGCTGCATCAAAATACAGTTTGTGGGCACAGAGAGGCAAACAAGTGTAATAATGAATAATAAATGTACCGCATGTTCCTGAGCTGCCCTGTCGTGTGAAAATGTAAACAGGCTTGTGTAAGTAAATTGCTCAGTGCAAAGAAAGAGAAGTAATAGGAAAATGGTATTTCTATGTTTTTTCTTCTTTTTTTCATGTGTCTAATAGACATGAACAAGTTATTTGATGATGACCTTTGAAACATGTCTAGTCTAAATGCTCTGTTGAGTATGGTTTTACCAATAATAAGCATACATTTGCATAAAGGATATTTGCCCATGTTGATTAGAGTATTAAAAACTTGAAAAGTATTAAAGTACATTTAGAACAGATAAAAATGTGTGATTAATCACGAGTTAAGTCATGACAGTCATGCGATTAAATGTTTTAATCGAATGACAGGCCTAGTGTATATATGTAAAACCTATAAAATTAGTTCTATTTTATTCTAACCACATATTTTCCCAAAATATTTAACGCAACTTTATATTTTTATAAATGAGATATAATAAAATACAATATAACACTGCATATATTTATATATTTCTAGATTTTAGAAAAAGGGGTCTTACACAGAGGTTCCTGGCATAAAAAGTTTGAATGGTCTCAAATAACATTTTTGATCAAATGCGTTTCACAAAAGTTGCACATTGATGCATTTAAACACTCCAGAATGCTTTTCCCCATAGATGTCTATTATCTTTGGACAAACTTAACTTCAATTTGAAACGCTCTGCAGGCACTTTCCTGGCGTGGGAGAGGGTGGCAGCGTTGTACCAGTTTGTGCGCGATTCTCTGGTGAACGACTGGCAACAACTTGATCTGAATGAACCCAAACTACAAAAACAAAAATCAAAAAAAGTAAACGACTCTTAATTAAATAAAAAATGAAAACCAAGTTTAAACGAAACAGTCCACAATGTTTGATTCAATACAAAATGATCAATACTTGAATCAAACATTTGTTTTCACCTTCCAGGCCCCAGCAGCTCTGCTGACCTTCTCGTGGGACGCTGCAGTGCAGGCAGACATCGCTGCAGCTGGAGGAAAGACTGCGGTTCTGCTTAAAGCCGCACTGTTAGAGAACATCAAGACCCTGAGCTGAACATTTAGCGTCCCCAGTCGCTGCTGCCCCCGCCTGCGCTATCTCACGAGTTTCTCTCCCATCATCCCCCACGGTTTCACAGGATGGGCCTGATGCATCGTGTCCACAGCATGTGCTAGGTGGATTTATATGGTGCTAAACGCAGGAGTTTTCCTGTCAGTGATATTATGAGGAGTGTTATTGGCCAATTTCCAAACAATCTGTCCTATTATAATGCATTGTTGCTTGAGGTAAAATGGCCCGTCATTATGTGATAAGGGAAGATGCTCAGTTCTATTGGAAACGGTCTGTGAGAGGATCTGATGTAATGTAAAGCACTTTTTAGCTGCTGCTGAAAGAGAGAAATCTTGATGTACCATGAAATCCCACTGTGGCAACAGAAGCACTGATCTAACATGAGCTCTACCAAGTCCTGTCTTTTGTTGTATTAATGTTTTGTCTCCTGCTTAACATAAATGAGACTATGCATGAATGTAACAAAGCAACTTAAATGAGACAAAAAGTTCTGGTCTCCAAAAATCTACCTCCTAATGCAGATAAATGTGCACTCGTGTCACCATGTCAGTTAATTGACTTGTATAAGTAAGCCCAAAGTATCCTTCAGTTTTTATGCATAAAGCACATGCAGCATAAATTTCATCCAGATTTTCCCTCTGAAATCTAACAATTTTTTTGCACTATTTATTTTGTCCACAAGGTGGCAACACTGACCCGCCCTATTGGTTCATAGTTAAAAAGAAACTCTTAACATCTCTAAAGTAAGCCGTTTTCTGTGAATGTGCAATACTTATGCTTCTTTAGCTTCTGTGTGTAAACTAGAAGCACAACAATGTGCAGTAAAAGGTAAAACTATTTGTGCTACAAACAAGTGTGTTTATAGTTAATATTTAAATATGATAAACATTAGTTTGGAATATTAAACAACATAATGCTGCTTTTTGTACAGTTAAAATAACTGGAAGTGATTGACACCGGAAGCCTCGCATATTTTCAAATGGCCAGGCACGCGCACACTTGCGTTAAAAATAAGATGGATAACTTCTGGAGAGAAATAGCGCAGACACTAGATAAGTTTTAATCTTTCTAGTCTGTGTTTGCACACACTAACAAATGCTAATAAATGAAATATACCTTGAAAGGCTACGCGATGGCATCAAAGGTCCACCTTATTTTTAAACGCAAAAACCATTTACTGTGAATGTGTGAGACTTCCGCTTCATTAGCTGCTGTAGGTAAATAACTTTAATACAGTGCAGTAAATTGTAAAAAAAAAAAAAAAATGCTTTAAACCAGTGTTTATAATCACAATGATAAATGTAACAATATTATAACAAATGTTTTTTCAGTACTGTTTTTGTTTAAAGCGGCTGACACAAGAAACATTGCGCAATCAAGTTAAAAAATGCACCCAATTTTACGTTAAAATCAAGGTGAATACTTTGGGTTTTAGACTGATTCTGTTGCAGAAGATCATTGTCAAGTGCTTGTTTCTTTATTAAACCATGCTATTTTAAAAAATGATCAGTGCTTGTATTTTACACTATTTTGTCAAGTATAAAATATTGTTCTGTTGCACGTGATGTGATGTATGAAATAAAATGCATCGTCAGATGAGACGCGTGTATGTGAAAGAAACCAAACGTCATGTGATCACTTGGAAGGAAAACGTTCGTTAACATTAAAAGTTGTTCATTTTTAAATAATGCTTTATTTAAACAAGCTTTGTAAGAAACCCATTACAACTGCAAACTACGGCGCAGTTTATTCGAGACAATTAAGAAAACACGTCGCCAAAAGAAACGCCAATGCTGTTGTTTTTTTTCCCATATTGGACGGCCACCTACTATTTCAGTCTCTACACCATTTTTCAAAAACCCAAAAATAGTATTTACACCGCACATGGCAGCCTGGTCAATTCAATGCTGTTTTTATACAAAGCCTTTTTGGAAAAGAATACAATGGAAAGACATCTGGTGGGCTAAAGAAGTTACGATGGGGGTAGAAGAAAGAAAGAAACAGAAATGGAATATAAAAGTGCAATATATTTCAATTGTCATTATTTTTGAAAGACATACACCAATTCAAGTATTCTGAATGGAAAAAAATTATAATAAAGGATTTAAAACAAGGTGCCGAGCACTGAGCCCAGCAGAGAGCATCAACCTCCTGACTGGTGTCAGTCTTGAAGAATGTACCAGCAGAGCTTTCAAATACTGGGACCTCACCTATGAAGAGGAACGGTACACCATCTAACAGACCTCCACTTAAAGAAGAGGAGACAAATGATTCATTCTGGGGACCTTTAATACTGTGTGATCCCTTGAACTGTAGATCAGATTTTGAGCGTCTGGTTCACGTGCATGCAACCCCAACAGGAAGGGGTCAGATCTCAGGCGGTGGCTGGGGTGAGGCAGGGTAGGGCAAGAGCAGCAGTTTCGGATGCATTCGTGTCCATGGGCTCTGTGTTTCTCTCGGTTTGTTGCAAGGACGTGTTGGCATCCTGTTCAGAGGACCCTAAGAGGGAAAGAAAACACCTTTATCAAGCTTATTCTGGCAGATCTGTTTGTTGTCAACCTTTATTAGCAACAAATACCAACCAGATTGTTCCCCAACGATGATACAATCATCGTCTTCATCATCTTCAGTGTCCGCTTGGAAGCCATCAGTCTCCATGGCCTCAGTCTGAAAAAACAACAAAGTTAACAGAAGACAAGTAAACAGTAAGGGGGAAAAAAAATAAGTCTTCGACACTGCACCTGTTCGGAGTCGCCACATTTCTTCATGTACTTTGTGATGGAGTGGCTGCTGGCGCTTTTCCTCTTGTTGGAGGGTGTGGTGGAGCTGGACGCGTTGGGCGAGTTGCCCTGTGAGCCGGCGTGCTCGTCGCGGGTGATCTGAGCGCCGGAGGTGAGGTAGGTCCACTGGCAGGGAACGGGCAAGGCCTCCTGAGAATGACGGGCCAGAACTTCCGGATGCACGTACCAGCAGCATCGTCTGTACGTGGAGCGCTTTTCGTACACGGCATGCTCCTTTATGATACGCCTGACGTGGATCCTTTTGGCAAACCAAGACAATATGCTTAGAAATGTGTTTTGTGTCGCTTTGTAATATTCTGACATGATGCCAAAAAAATAAAAAACTGGAAGCCAATGACAACATGTTTTCCAGGCATTAGGCAAATGAGTCATCGATTTACACAGAAATGTGCACCAAAATAGCCACATATTTCCAAAGGAATTTATCCATAGTGTGTTGCAGGAATGATGAATGTTTCACTTTTATTCTGACATAAAATGCATCAGTAATACCCACTGTTATTTTTCTAAGCTTGTACATGCCTTTCAACAGGTGGTTGCTAACTAGTGACTAAAGGGGACTGCTGACGCTATGGGTGACATTAAATGTCATCACACAAAACAGGAAAACTCATCTACTCACTAGTCCACTTTTACAGCCTCATTGTTTACAATCACGCTCTTGCAAACTACTCAAACTTTCCAACTTGTAGATTTCAAATAAAGACTGAAAGAGTCAGAAGCTAAAAGGATTAGTTCACTTCCTGAATAAAAATTTCCTGATAACTAATGGTGGCCAAGGGGTTGAAGGTCCAAATAGATAAGCAATTGTGGTTAAGAGTATATTATTTCACTAGATAAGATTATTATCACTAGATAAGACCCTTATTCCTCGGCTGGGATCGTATAGAGCCCTTTGAATCTGCACCGAAACTTCAATTTGGATCTTGAAGCCACTGTTCAACCCACGGCTCTCGTCAGCAGCAATTTGCCCGATTCAGCATGTTGAATCAGCATCGGGCCATCAGGTGAGTGAAGACTCTGAATGGATGTTCAGTTTAGCAAATGAGTCAGTGCTCAAGATCTAAAGCGACTGTGATGAAAACGGACAAGTAAATGAAGGCAGCAAAGACAGAAGGCTGTTCTAATGTTACATGATCTTTCCCAAGCATTCTGATATGTGAATATTTTCATAACATGAGCCACTTAAAATGTTAGTTATCAACATAACTGATATTCAACATGGTAAGCAATCACTGCTTCGTTTACGTTTTGTATATATGCGTTTATTACATGGCTCTGTGGAATACTTGATTCTGATTGGTCAGTCGCAACATCCCTCGATAACAACCGGTAAAAGCTAATAACACAGGCTCATCCGGGTAACAGCAGTCGGCGCTGTACTCTTGCTTCAACTAATTTTTCTTGGTGGAAGCTTTGCATTTGTTTAGCAAATAGGGGTGTAAGAAAATATCGATACACGTGAGTATCGCGATATTTTGTTTGGCGATACTGTATCGATTCTCAAAAACGGAATATCGATATTTAAAAAAATAAAAATAAAAAAATCATACAAGATTTATGGCAGTTGTTTCGTTTTGAGTTTACATCCCCACCGCTAGATGGCAGTCTTCATGTCTGAATGACAGTGAGAGTAACAGGATTAGAGCGCGCCACTAATGTTTGCATTAATATCGCTGCTAGTAATGTAGGGGGAAAGAATTGTTCCTGTTCCTGGTTCAGTGTAAAAAGCTGAAGTGTGCCGTCATTTGGGCTTTTGTGGTAACGTCCACCGCGGGACCGTGGCGAGGACGCTGCCTCGGTCCCGCCGCATCCCGTGTGAAGAAGGGCTCGCGAGGGGCGGGGCGGGTTGAGGTGGGCGGTAGGGTCGCAGCTCATCGCGCCTGCAGCTGTCTCTCATTTCGGGACCATTTTGTGCAGTTGGGGTGGTGCTTGCATCGCGGTTTCGCGTCTTTTTATAAAATACATTTTATACGTATTATACATTTAACTAAAGGATCCTGCAAGCACTTTAATTCCCAACACACCCCCACCCTTTACTCGTACTGCACAAAAATTGGTTCAATAACCTTGAATGTTACAGGGACTGATTTTTGCAAATGCAGATCCCACTGTGCTCTGGTTAAATCATTTTTATTTACTTATTGCTAAGGTTTGCATATGGTGGTGTGTTCTAACAACATACAGAACTACCAAATTTTACTATAAGTTTTATATAATTGCTGTTAATAGTGTTCATCGTCTGTTTGATTATGTCTTTAATTGATATTTCTGTACATTTCTGCCATATGTTCAACTGACAATCACCACTGATAAGCGACTACTAAATATTGTAGAAACTTAATTTTCTGTAAAGTTACTTTGCAACGATTGGTATTGTAAAAAGCGCTATACAAATAAACTTGAATTGAATTGTGTTCTTAATGACAGCTTTCCTAAAAATATATCCTATTCCTAAAATAAGAAATATCCCAATATATCGCCTTGCTGACAGTATCGCACTGTATCGCAACATATTGTATCGCAACCCCTGTATCGTGATACGTATCGTATCGCCAGATTCTTGGCAATACACAGCCCTATTAGCGAATAGAATATTAAAATTCAATTCAAAATGGTGTACAATTGTTTAATTATGTCATCCTGGTATCGCAGACTCACTCTCGTTTCATACAAATTCATTTTGTACGCTGTAATGGATTATAAGAGAACTAACGAACTGGAAAGGTTTTTAAACATTTTCGTCTTAATTCTTTCATTTCCTTAATTATTTATCTGGTCTTCGGATGGAGATGCAGAACCGTGCTTCACTGAAAGATACACATGACAATCACAGCTTCTGCCTTGTCGTGATTTAAATTTCATTTCGATTTATTATGCAGACCTAACAAATATACATTACTGACAGCTGCTGATATAGACTGCTAACTCCTCTCACGCAGATGCAGAACGCACGTGTTAGTTTGCAGTCGGCTGTAGTCTGTGCGGTGTGTTCAAGTGCAGCTTTTTGTCCAGACGCTGCCGACGCGAGGTGACAACACTGTCGGCTTTCATCTCTGCTAGTTCTTTGAAGTCAGCTTGGTGTGTCCTGGCCTTTACAATAACGGTTCCATGTGTTAACAACAGCTGTTAACAAACTAACAATTAAAAATAGTTCCAAAGCATTTATTAATCTGTTAATGTTGATTCCAAAACTCACTAATACTTTATTAAAATCAAAAGCTGTAATTGTTAACGTTATTCAATGAACCCGAGCTAACAGACTAACAATAAACAGTTGTATTTTTAATGAAAAACATTAATAAATACTGTAACAAATGTATTGCTCATTGTTAGCGTCCCTATAACACAGTAATACCAGAAAATTGCCGTAAAATTTCCGGAATGACTTTACCAGTAACTAAAAAAAATGAGCTGTTCGAACAGGCAATGACATTACGTCTTTTTACCAGTAAAGCACCATTCACACATCAGTTTCAAAATACCGGTAAATTCTGTGATGTAACTGGAATTGACCTCTTAGACACTGTATCAGACGACTTCAAAACGAACTACACAGCGCGGTGTAAATGCATCATCTGCGTCAGAATGTTATGATTGGCCAAGAGTAGACGCCTTAGGTCAGCGTGCTCATACCGGTAATCTCGTTCTGCGTTCACACAGAGCACATTACCGGTAATGGTACAACTTTTGTTACTGGTAATTTGTAATTAATTAACCGATATTTTTGAAAAGGACCTGTTCACACATGATCTATTAACAGTAATTTACCAGCAAAGACTGTATATGTGAAAGGGACTAATGTTAGTTAATGCATGAAATATAGTTGGATCCAGGATTTTTGTCAAGGGAACCAGGTTGATGCTAACTTTCAGTATGACACTGCGAGGCTGGGTTACCTGGGTGGGACGCTGTCAGTAAAACTTCCTGTGGGTGAGGATGCTTGCTGGCGACAGAACTCCAGGAACTCGTTGATTATGACCTTACTGCTGTTCACATTCCCATGCAGCAAGGGCAGCAGCTGTGACAGCACTGAAGAGAAGTGAAAAATGCATTAACAGCACGACAAAACAAGGTTTTGCAGTACAACTGTATTTAAAGCATATAATGAAAACAGTTCCAGCTTTGTTCAGGTATGCAAACTTAAAGTGGATAATGAAAATATTCATGTGTGCCCATTTTTGGGTGTGAATTTTCGCTGGTGATTTGTTGCACCAAAACATCTATAAGACAGTGTTGCGCACTTCATCACAAAGCAAATGCCATCCCTGCATGATCTCACACTTGAACACTGTTTGTAGAGGCTCATTTTAACAAGAATAGCATTTCATCAAGGAACATGGACTGCAGATGAGAAAACTTTAGCTTCTAACTGTATCTATAATCTACCAAGCGTATAACATTCAAGCACACAATGTGTACTCACATCTCTCATTCCTCTGCTGGCGTGAGAGGTCCTGTTCAGGGGTGCAGGGCTCGTCTCTGAGTAAAGGCTCAAGCATGCAGATAGCGTACGGTTGCAGGAGGTCCAGCGCAGGCTCTTCCCCGTCCCACAGGCAGCCGCGAACCACCGCCTCCAACACCCTCACCTTCCCTTTAGACATCAGCTCATTCTCCCATTCACGAGCCTTAATCCTCTGACGCACCTTCTGTTTCTCTGGATCTCCACCCTCCTGCAAGAGCAGCCAGTTAGCATCATGACGTTACTTAATGAGGTGACTGAAGAAGGGGGACATTTAAAATACCTCGTCTTCCTCAAGTGCTCCTTCCCCTTCTGACAGATAACCGTGGGGCACAAAGAAACCATCATCATCGTCGTCATCATCTCCTCCTTCATCGTCATCATCCTGGAAGGAAAAACCAGATTAAAGTCAACACCATATTCAAACATACAGACAACAGTAGCTAATTTGTCACTACACAAATAGTGATGTCATATCACTCACCCCCTCACTGTGTGACAGAGACTCTCCCGGCTCCTCTTCCTCCCACTCTTCATCACTGTCCACCTCATAATCCAGCAACTCCTGATAAGACAAAAACTTCAGATTACTAAGGAAGCTTTGGTAAATATAAAGTCATAATTATAAATTTCAAAGCAGCTTTAGAGAAAACCACCATGTTCATGTTCAGAATCCTAATGCCTTTATGCCTTATAGTTGCATTCAGAAGGATAGAGCTGGGTAATTTCATTTACATTTTGCAACTTATTCATGCAATCAAGCAGCTGTATTTGCGGTCTCTCCCAACATAATTATACCACATGTACAAGAATATATATACTTACATATCCATTTTTATATAAAGTGTAGGGCAATAATATAGTTACATTTTGTCACAATGAGATAAAGACAAAATTGACCGTTCATTAAGACCCGCCCCTCCTTAGTTACTGTTGCCATCCCCGACAAACAATGCAGCTCTCACACTACACATGTTCTCACACAGCGAGAAATACATCACAGAGCAATACAGAGTAGCTTACTTCTAATATGAAACAAGGTCTCAGGACTCTCTGCTTTTAAATTTTGTAATTTTTAAAGAAATTCAAACGATAAATACTGTTTTGTGACTCTTTAATGTGTTGTGACAGATCACTGTATTGCCTCAGTTCGAACACGTGAACCAATTGTCTTTTCATATTTATGTAAAAGCACGAAATGAAGATGGATAAACATCAGAAAGTATTTTATTCAACCACGGAACACACCATTTTCCAGGTTTAAGTGCACCGAAGTTAATCTACTCTCCTGTCTGATTTGTGGTTAAGGCTAGAGGGGACACAGCTTCAGCTACTGGGCATGCACATTTAAATATTTTCCGAGAGGGCTGTGACGGTGACAGATTTTTACCACCGCAGTGGTAATGGACCAACAACCGCCGGTGGCGCAGTGTTGATACAAATATGTAAATATATCTCACTTATGTATAAATATATGTAAGTGGTGTCAAAATTAGCACGTTAACGCAGGCGATAAATTTTTTCAGTTTAATATATTAAAAATATTTAAAGCAATTAACGCAGGGGTGGGGCTAGGGTTGGCCACCCCCCTCACAACTGCTGCTTCTGTCACTTTTTCTCTTGACAAGAAGTGAATTTATTCAGTCACAGAACGACTGAGAACGGGACACATTTCAGAGGCGCCCTTCACTTCAGCACCAGGCAAGAGTCAAGCAAGCGCGAAAACGGTCCTGTGCTCACAGCGCATGCTTTTCAATTGGACACACAAAGGTGCCGGCGCATGTTGTAACCTGTATCCTTTCATATCAAAGTGCGAAATAAAAACTGTGCATGCATGTAATATATTTTATATGAGTCACATTTAAGAACATGTCTCTGAAATGGTTTTCAAAACTCACACTCATCTAACGCACCTGATTTAACTTGTCAGCTCGTGTTTATTTTAGCAGTTCTGTCAGTGAATATGCAGCATGCAAAACTAAAATAAATATCAAAGAAATAACAGTTAAACAGGAAAGTAGCCTAAATAAGTAAGTTAAATACACCCTGTCTACAGGACGCGAGCGGTGCTGCGCGACAAAATAGTGAAAAATCCCAGACAGTAAACTGCCTCGTCCTATTTATGAGGTACTGACACTAGACATGTGCCGGTATTCTGTAATGCGATACATCACGGTAATGAATATGCACGATATTGTTATCGTGGGCACTTCTTAATACCGTGAATAATTATATATTACAAATCATTCAGAATTTGGAATGCATTTTAAGAATACTTTTCTCTTTTTTAAATAGGAATCGTTGCCACATTTCTTGTTAACATTATGATTATTATTATATAACTAAATGATATGAAATTATATAAATGATATGTATATGAATTATAGAACTACAATTAAATAACTATAATTACAGATTTAGGTTAAATAAAGACGTCAGTCTTTATTTTTTTCTTTTTAGGAAACAAATCAAAGAAAAAATAAACTAATTCTTTTGTTTCTAATATTCTGTATGTTGCTCAAAAACAAAACATATTGTGTCCAGAGGGAAAAAATATTTTTTTTTACCCAGTCATATAAAAATAACAAATTAAACAAAATAACAATTAAAAAAATAGGGTTGGTTTAAGGTGGCTCTGTTTTTTACCTTGTCCTGTTTAAGTGGGCAGCGTGGAGAGATGTGAGTGCTCTTTTTGCAGCAGGTCCCCCAATAAGCTGGACGATAGTTGTCATGGAACTGCAGGAGTTTCATGCGGCCATAACGGTGACGGTCTGGAACGCCATCTGCCTTTTGGCTGTCAGTTATGACCACACAATCTCTAATAACAGAGAACAAACAAAAAAAACAAAGAATAAGCCTTCCACTCTCATATAAACAGCAGCTGGTGTTCCGCACAATATCTCAGCAACAGGTTCAACGTGGCTTTACCTTACAGCACTGTGACTGGGCCGGGTTGGACCTGAACGACGAGGTTTGTGCCTTGTCCAGTCCTTCAGTCCATTAAGAGTGCTGTCAGGTTGGGCAAGATAACGGTCCAGCTCCTCTAGAACAGCGTCTTCACATTGTACTCGAGTCAGTGGAGCTAGAGACATGTTCGCTTTAATCTCAAAAGGAGCAAACTTCCCACAGGCAGAGGCCAGAATCTGAAACACAGAACAACAGTCACAAAACATGTTTGGAGAAGAAAAGCATGACAGCCATCACATTGGAAAAGATTTCTAGCATTTAGGATTTTATCTTTATCTCATCTGTTTGTCCAACAAGGCCTCATTCTCAAATTGTGTCATCATATGTCATTGGTAAATGTTTTAAAAGCAAAGTTTGACACACCAGGGGACTGCTTCATAAAATAAGTTTACCAAACAAGCCGGGCTTATTTCAGCTATTCTGACTTATTTTAAACCAAATCAACTGACAATAAGTCAGACTAACTGAAATAAACCTGGCTTATTTGGTAAACTTGTTTTATGAAACAGCCCCCTGGTCTTTATTCCACACTGAATAATGTGACTCTTACCTTTGGTGCCAGCTGGGTCTTGGGCTTCTGTAGAAACCGTGTAATCTCCGCTTTCTCAGCTTTGATTCGCTGAACAGATGCACAAACGCAATGAGGACCTGAACAGTTTGCAAAACAGATTTGAAGCTCTCAAGAAAAAGGCTGATAAAACCACTCACTTCTTTCTCTTCCTTCAACCGTTTTTCCTCCTCTTTCTTTCTTTTCTCTTCCAGTTTGGCCCTAAATAGCATTTGCAACAGATTTTAATACTCGCATCCTTCATAAAATTAAGAAAAAAAAATCAGTACAACTATTATTGTGATACTGCACTGAGACACTCACTCTATTTTCATTTGCCGCTGCTCTTCTTTAGCTCTTAGTTTCTCTGCCTTTTCCTTCTCCTCCCTCTCCTTCTTCTCCCGCCGCTCCTTTTCATCTTTCTCCTTCTTTTCTTTCTTCTCTCTCTCCTTCTCTTCCTTTAGTTTGCGGGCCTCCTCTTTCTTCCTCTCCTTGGCAGCTTTGGCCTCCTCTTTCTGGCGCTCTTTCTCTTCCTTTCGTTGCCGCTTCTCCTCCTGCTCTTGGACACTCTGAGGAACAATAAGACAATAAATAGCTATTCAAATGGAGTGCAGAATTCCACAGTGACAAGACTTTAAAAAGAAACAATCAATCCTTCTTGAACTCTTAAAGTGCAAACATCCACATTGTGATCAAACTTGTTTCGGACTTCTGAAGGAGAAATAACCCACACTAGCTACTTAGATTTCGGCATTGGGCTCATGCACCCAAAAATCTCATATGCATAGATTAACATTACACTAAAAATGTTGGGTTCCTAATGTGATAAAAACATGTGATTTTACCTTAAGCGATCTTCTCTTCATTTTACTAGCTGCATCAATCTGTGACGTCAGCAGAAAGAAAAGAGACTGATCAATAGGTTGAACTTAAAAAAAAAAAAAAAACTATGCTCAGATAAGAACTAAACAAAATTCATGTCTACTCACAGAGGCAGGGGTGGTGGGAGCGCTCTTGCTGGGCTCTGGTGAGCTCTCTATCACTGAGAGGGAGCTGGTAGACTCGGTCGACAGCACAGACTCATTCCCGTGACTGACTTCATTCTCCTGCTGCTCCTCTTCCTCGGTGTCAGACTCCTGAGCAATGTCCAGCAGTGGGAGGCCATCTTCTTCCTTTTTCGTCTTTTTCTTTGTCAGTGGGGTGGTTGGTTCTGTAGATTTTGTGGCATGTTCTGCATTCTTCATTGTTTCTTCGCTAAGGGGGCAGGTGGTAGCAACTGGAGGAGCAGGCTGCTGTCTGACAGCATCATTTGAGTCTTCAGTGAGGTCGATTGTGGCTTCAGGGCCAGAGCGGACCGGGGAACGCTTCTGCCTGCTCATGAAGCAATCAAGTGGTCCACGGCCATTTACCAGTACCGGGCCATGATGCAGCGGGGTGGAGGAACTGTCCCCATCATTTTCTCCATCTGAAGCACTGGGTTCAGAACACTTTGGGACAACCGGACCTTTGGTTCTTTTGGGCTCACTGCATTCCTTGGTTTCTGGGTTGAGCCTTTTGAAAGGTAGACGTGCTGTAAGGAGGCAATGTTGTTAGTTATTCTGAAAAGATTATAAAACACTAGCCCCTGGTTTCACAGACTAGGCTTAAACCTAGTCCCAGACTAAAGTGTAAATCTGAGCGGTTTTAACTGAAAGAAACTTGCACTGACTGATCTTGAAATATATCAGTGCCTTTGTTTTGTCTCAAGATGTACACAGGTAATCAGGTTTTTTTTAAGGCATGTTAATAAAAATTACTTGAATGTTCTAATTGAACTATGGCCTAATCCTAGCTTAGTTTAAACCCTGTCTTTGGAACCAGGTCTAGGCCTCATACATTTGCTGGCCATTATACACTGAACATCTGAGAAACTGCGTATCAAGCATGTCTTGCAGTTCAGCAATAGTAGACTGTGACTAGTCATGTTGACTGATTTAAACATTAAGTTGGGGCTTTTAGATAAGAACAAAAGCACACTGCTGAGAAGGAAAGAAAGGGGTGCAAAATGGAATGCAGCACAGTAATTGTTTTACCTCAATCATCATAATTGTTGGAAGTCAAAATTAAAATAAAATTTGATCAATCACACATCTCTACTGGATGGAATCTCAAAAGTGCATCCTAATTTGCATACTTGTGCACTTTACTATGCCATTTGTTTAGCATAGTGCAATTAATGGGTTCACACCGAAAATAAGTGTATTTTAAATACCTGAATAAAGTACCTTTTTAGCTATAGGTACATATGTAATTGCGCGTTTCCACTGCATGGTACAGGACGGTACAGTTCACTTTTGGGGGGTTTTCCACTGAGTACAGTACCTGGTACTTTTTTCAGTACCACCTCGGTTGAGGTTCCAAGTGAACCGTACCATTACCAAAACATGAAGTGTAAACTCTGCTGATCACGGATTGGCTGGAGAGAATCTTCACTAACTGTGTCACTGAACTTGCGACACGAGACATAACAGACCCGCTAAATTTAAATCAGCACAGCCAGTGAAGGATCAAATGGAACTATTTTGAACGAGCACTGTTTCATTGTCTGTTGAGGAAGTACAGACGTTCCTCTTGTTGATAGCAGAGGAGCAGACCCAGCAAGAGCTTGATGGGGCGACGCAGGATGAAAAAGTTTTTCAGGAGACACGGCGCAACTATAATGACATGTGAATAATCCCGCCCACTCTAAGGCAGTACTAAACTGCAGTGGAAACACAAACCGAGCCGAGTCATACCACGCAGTGGTAAAGCGCCATAAGAGACATTATGCACTCAGTGGCTGTAGGTTCAATTATGTAAGTGAAGGAGAAGAGTTATTAGACTTGATGGATGACAAAATAACCTTAAGAAACTCATAAACTAGACTGTAGTGTACACACATCAATTGAGATGCAACTTCAGTCTGCAACTAAACAAAATACAAACAAACCAAAAATTGATTTTCTGTGAAATCTGTCAACTCTGACTGCCAAAATCAGCAGACTGGCTCTGACTTTCGTCAGCTCCTCCAGATTGGGGCTAAAATCTGGACAAAAGTCATGTACTGTATTCCAGCCTATTGCAACAACCAGAAACAAAAGAATGGACTTACATTCAGAAAAGCATTTATGTTTTTGAATAAACAAATATGACTAAGACAATTTGTTAAATACTGTTCATTAGATTGGGTTTTAAGACTTCATTTTTTTTGTATCCTTTTTTACATTATGAATAAACTGAAAACATGCACTCTTTCTTTTTAATCACCACCATCCACCAGTAAAGTAATATCACAATGAGAAATGAAGAAAACACTTCATTTAAAAAAAAGAAATGTAAAAATAAAACTTGTTTTATGCTATTATCCTTATAATCAGCAGTAATGGTCATTGACGGCTCACTAAAAGGTGTGCGTGACCCGATACATCATAAATGAGTCAATATAGTTTGAGTCATACTCCATTAAGCACTTACGTAGACAATTTCCCAATTCACCTACAAACATTTTCCATCGTGATGATGTTCAGGATTTGTAATAAAATAAGCTCCCTAGATCCCCCCCACCAAAAAAAAATATTTAATAAACTGGGTCCTCAAGGCATGACTAAACATATGACATTATCATATTTTTGGATTGGGAATGGTTTTCTATTACTGTCTAGAAACTTTAGTTGCTTACCTTGAACAAGCTTCTTGCTGGTATTAGCTTTGCCCACACAATCCATGCCTGAAATATATAAAGAGCATGTTAAGGTCCAATCCTTCATCAGAAATACATATGCAAGCTATAAAAAAATGGCATCAATCTGACATGATCTCTGATATTAAGATCAATACTTAAGGTAAAACAGTACTCATTGTCAAACTACGCCTCGCCAATAACAAAGGTAACTGCTACCTCTGCATGCGAGCTTTTTAGTTGACAGTCACATCGAACCCAAATATTTCATTTTCGAGGATAAAAAGTAACTTTAACCATTCTAAGTGTCAAAAAAAACAGCACATAAAATGCAGAAGCGCTTACAAACTTCCAAAGAAATAACGGAGATCATCTACGCGTACAATGTTTAGTTTTGATCTCCCGCCTTTCAGTGAAAGGTGGTTTGTAGGCCTGTGGCGACTGAGTCTGGCTACTGAACCTGTGACTCTGGAGACATTAAGTTCGTCCACTAGCACGAGACTGAGGAACAAAGCAGTAGACTGAACTCAGAACAACATAAACCGCGCTTATTTCGATAATCCCGCTCGAATACAGAAAAAAACAATCATTACACGTAATGAAAATCACATTTAGTGTGAGTAGAAACCAAGATTGTCAATAACAAATCTGAGCGCACCTGCTAACATGCTAATTACGAGCCAAAACCTCCGACAACCATAAATGCTACTTTGAAAAGACATTGAAATTATATTTATATCGTCTCTCAGAGCAAATGAACTAAACTAAAACTGTTTCATTATTAACGTCGGGTAAATGTGGAGTTTTTCCGCGTTATTAGTCACCTAACGTTATGTGCGCTCTCTCACCATTATTATTCCCTATATATAGACTTTAATCACGCATTAAAGCGGTTTTATTTCACATTAAACACCCGACCTCTTCGTGGTGTGGAGGCCAAGGGCTCTTCGGCCGCGAGCATCACGACCACCATCCGCGCTCGCGCTGGAAACGTTAAACGGAAACGGGGAGCGCTCTTTTGGACTCCGTACACAGAAACATGCAGCAAATCAACGACTCAACATCAAAACCAGGTATAACATTAGCGTGTCGACTGCGAATCCGATGAGTTTCTGTTACTTTTAGAGCGGTTGGTTCTATTTTTTCCCTGTGTAATCCCGGTCCAGCCGCTCCAGTCTCATCCCCGGCCAGACTCCCTCGCGCTCCCCGCTCAGAATTGGCGGGAACCTGTTGCGGGACTGGATCGGAGGGTGCGATTGGCCAGTGGCGCGCTACGTCACATCAACGAAGAGTCACGTTATTGGCTGTCACGCTTGATTCTGCCTCGCAACACGCAGCGGTCAAAACCAATTATGATACACAAATAGAATCTCTAAAATAAAAATAATAAAACAAAAAAATAAACCTTGTAACTGCTTTGACTTAAAAACTTTGTGTAGAGGGTTTCTGATGAGTAAAAAGCATTTTTATGAATTGAAATGTGTTTTTACCATACACTGTATAAAAACAGGTTTTTACCTTAAAAAAAAGAAAGAAATAATTCCGTGCTTCTGAGGTGGGTTTTGAGAGGCTTGACATATATTTTAACGGCAAAAGACCCTGAATGATCCTTAAATCCAAAACTACGAAAATATTCACAAACTTCTGCCAAAATAACATAAAGGGTTCATGTTCATACATTGCCGCGAGGCATGGAAACTGACCACACCTTTGATCATCTCGGAATGGGCCTTGTAGTCTTTAACAGTTACAACTTCAGTCCACTACGTGCAAAACAGGCCTTATCAGAACTACACTTCCCATAATGCACCAGAATGCTAGTCCGCCACGGGATTGCCAGAATTCAAAGCGGACCGCAGACAGTTACCCATCAGACTATTTAGCGGTGCACAGGTATCGTATGATTAAGATTATGCGCCTGAGTATTATTAAAGCAGACGTTTTTTCTCTTAAGCACATTAAATAATATTTCTGATTTGCGTAGACGTTGTATAGTTTGACCATTGTTTTTCCGCTGCAGTTTTGTGTGACATGGTTAGCTATTGGCCTGTATTACGTTTTCAAATATCATTAATACAGTGATTAATATCGTTAATATGGAACTTTTATAAACAATAAGAACACATATTAAATACAAAATATGCATTTATGTTATTTAGAGACAAGTGTTACGATCTAATGTGGCTTGGGGTGTTCAACAGTTATGTATCATATTAATGTGATCACAACTTAAAGGCAAAAGGCTGATTATTATTTTTTTTTTTACCTAATTTTAAGAATGGTTGCCCGTTTGTATTTCTTTCAGCACTGAAAACTTAAATCCATCAGTTCAGGGAGAGAAAAGTGCACTACCACCATAAACATTAAACACTTTCTCAAAACTGAGAATGACAGGTAAGTCAGGTTTGGTTGGCATATAACATTTTTAAAAATCTCACTGTTTTCAGTTACATATCAATCAAACAACTTCCCACCTCATCCCAAATTTTTACGAAAAAAACCATGTTTTTCCATTTTTGCCTGACAGATCGAGCAAACAACTTCCCACCTCTGCCAAAGTTTATGCGCATAAAGCCATGTTTTTACCAGAACGTGGCTGAGGAAATCCCACAACCCTACCAGCAGCTTGTGCGTCGTGTTTACAATCTTTGTAATTTCAGATAAAAGAATAAAAAGTTTGAATTTTTAATTTTTCAGTTTAATACAACATACTAAGATTGAAGCATGCATACTAAAGACTGACGTTTCTGTTTTTCAGTGTACTGTATCACACTGTGTGTCAATGTGGTGGCCTGCATAGCTTGGTGGGCCGGTGGAGGCGAAGTCGACAACTTTGGGTTTGCGCTTCTCTGGCTGCTGGTTTTCAGCCCATGTAGCTACACCTGTTGGTTCAGGCCACTCTATAAAGCATTCCGGTAAGGAACCCATTTTGGGAAAAGGACAAGTAGAGCTGAGGTTTTAATTTTTTGTTTTGTCTTTTTTAGGGCTGATAGTTCCTTCAACTTCATGGCATTCTTCTTCATTTTCTTTCTGCAATGTGTTCTTGCCTTCATCCAGAGTCTTGGAATATCAGGTTGGGGTGCTTGGTGAGTAACATTTAAATGTTAGGATATTCAGTATTTGAAGGGATAGTTCACCCAAAAATGAAAATTCTGTTATTAATTACTCACCCTCATGTCGTACCAAACCCATAAGACCTTCGTTCCTCTTCTGAACACAAATTAAGATATTTTTGATGAAATCCAAGAGCTTTGTGACTCTGCATAGACAGCAACACAACTGAAATATTCCCAGACCCAGAAACATAGTAAGAGGATCGATAAAATTGTCCATGTGACATCAGCGGTTCAACCGTAATTTTACAAAGCTACGAGAATACTTTATGTCTTAAATTTTGCTGTGATAAAATCTTGTCACACCCAATTTGGATACTACAGTTCAGTCAAAAATGACAATTCTGTCTTTACAGTTAGCGTTAGGCATTGACTTGCATAGTGTGAAAAAAATACTATGGAAGTCAATGGCTACCGTCAACCATTTGGTTATCAACATTCTTCAAAAGATCTTCTTCTGTGCTCAACAAAAGAAAGAAGTTCATACAGGTTTGGAAGAAGATCGATTAGATTGTCCTTATTTTTTCAATTTGTACCCCAAAAAACACTTGATTTTGATCCGTTGGCTTGAATTTAAGAATACAACATGTCTGGTTTGCCTCATAGCCTATTTAAAGTAAGTGGGTTACCATCAGGTTTAGGTTTCCTGAACAACTTTAATGAAAGCGAAGTCACTGTGTAAGTTAACTTCAGACCTTTTGTCCTATACAGTTAATCACATAAGAAAGAGACTGTATCTTTCCAAACTTAGCCTAGTGTCGTAAGTATAGTACAGTATGGTTCGGTGATTTATCACTTGTACCTCTAATCAGCAATCATTGGATTCATAATCTTGTGGATTGAGTTGAACTGATTCAATGAATTCAATCTCTGAGTGGGAATATCAGTTACTTCCACTGATGATAACTTGCCATGTTTTTCTCTTTTTGCAGTGGTTGGATTGCCACGGTGATGTTTTTCGGCACAAATGTAGTCTCGGCTATATTCATGCTCATCTGTACTCTGCTCTTTACCATAGATACAGTTCTAATGGTGTTCATTCTTATCAAGGTATGATTTGCATATATACACATACACACACAACCCTTAATGAGTAAACCCTTAAACCAAAATGAAAGTTTCCTAAAAGTTCATCGACTGTATCGCGGTGGAGGAGGCAGTTTTCAGCAGGCACAGGAAGAATGGAGCACGGGTGCGTGGAAGAGCGCCCCTGTGAGAGAAGCCGGATTCAACACCATCTCTGAAACCGGCCCCAGCCTGCCCCAGTATCCAGCCGCTGTGCCCAATTACCCAGAGAGCGGGCCCTGGTGATACCTTTTCTGAGCTACAGATGGGGCCAGAGCACTACTACTTGTCTTAACATTAAAGTTTGAAGTGGGACCGCAAGAAAACACTTTGGCCAGATCACGAACTTGAGAATAGTTCAGTTGTTTTTGTACAGTGTAGCAAAAAAGATCTTATGTTAAATCACTCCTTAAAGAATGTGTATAAATCTAATTCATTTGTTTTTTCGCCTTAAAAAGAATAGATCTTTTGAACACTTTAATGTGAATGATGATCAAAAATGTGTCAAACCATCCATCCTGGATGCAAATTCTGACAAAACGCCAATAACCAAGCCAAATAAGCAAACTGCTCCTTTAAAAACTCTCTACAACTCTCAAATCAATGGTAAAATGGTGGACCATTAGTATAGAAAAAGCAAAAAAGGACACTATTACATTGATGAATTCATCTCAGTTCATCTGAGCCTTGATTTTTCTTAACATTCCATTGAATTGCTTGAGAAAGAAATCAGAATAGTTTCATATCAAATCACTGAATTGTGTTCGAATATAAATGCACATTGTATCACGTACAATCACATTACCGTTTCAGGGAAAGTGCATTTTAAAAGAGTAAAAAGCATGCTGGAACATTTTTTTTTCTAAATCATGGCAGCTTTTCTATTTACCTCGAGAAATTCGGTCTCACATTTCCACATCAGTGCTTCTGCAATTCATTTCAAACTTTGGTTAATTAATCCCTCACTTTTAAGACTCACAAGCATGTCTTTGTAAATAGTTTGATTTGCATGACACCTTTTTTATATTGCTACAAAGCATTGCAGATTTTTTAAGATCTATGACTGAGAATGTTTCTTGCAAACACATCTAGTGCCTGCTTTCTTTTCTGTTTCAAAGCTTTCCAAATCTTCGAAATGAAGACCGCCTTAATTCTTCATGCAAATTAAGCATGTGTGAACCAATAGCTTTCAAGCTTCCCTTAAGTGCTACAACTCTATTGACTGATGTGACTACATCCTGTGCTGTTTTTAATACTGGCTTCTAAGTATGTATTACTTTGCAGTTATTCCTGGTTTTACTACAGTAATCATTGTGCTTCGTATTGGAGCATTGTGATTACAAATGCTTTTGGGTGGTGGCACTCATTATGAACATGTGACTTGATCTTTATTACTTTTCGTTTAAAATCTCCCTCCACCGAGCCAAAGGAGGCTGATTTTGAAATGTTCAATGAATGGCCTTGTGTAGCCAAAGTATTTAACAATCCTGCATCTAAACTGTGACCAGAATGGCTCTCTAACTAACTTTATTTCAATAAAAACATTCCTTTTCAGACTGAAGTTGCCTTTATTGTTGTCACTCTCTTCTTCTAAATATGCATACTTCCCTAATATATAGTAGGCGAATCATAGTATTAAAGGGATAGTTCACCCAAAAATGAAAATTGCCCCATGATTCACTCACCCTCAAGCCATCCTAGGTGTATATGATTTTCTTCTTTCAGACGAATACAATCAGAGTTAAATAAAAAAAATATACTGGCTCTTACAAGCTTTATAATGGGAGTGAGTGGTGACCGAGATTTTGAAGCCCAAAAATGTGCATCCATCCATCAAATAAAAAAAACACACGGATCTGAGAGGTTAATAAAGGCCTTATGAAGTGCATCAATGTGTTTGTGAAAGAAAAGTATCCATATTTAAAACTTTATAAACCATAATAATCTCTAGCTTCCTGTCGTAAGTGCGTTCACGTTCCAGCAGATGGTGTAGGACGCAGATGAATGTGGAAGTGCACAAGAGGGAGCAAAACAAAACACCGGTCAAGAATAAGAAGTACAAAGGAGGATTTGTAAAGAAAAATGTCGGAGGATTTCATTATAAACCAAGAGGAGACTGGTTTAACTTTGCTGTAAACAAAACTTGGTTCTCACGAGACTAGCATATTCTCACCGGAGCTTATCTACGCCTAAATCCTGCATCATCTGCTGGAACACCACTCTCTTGTGAATGCGCATACAACAGTTAGCGGAAGCTGGAGATTACAGTTCATAAAGTTTTAAATTTGGATAATTTTCTTACACAAATGCATCGATTTACTTTAGAAGGCCTTTATTAACCTCCCGGAGCTGTGTGGGGCACTTTTTATGATGGATGGATGCACTTTTTTGGGCTTCAAAATATCTGCACCCATTCACTACCATTATAAAGCTTGAAAAATCATGAGGTAATTTTTATTTTTGGGTGAACCATCTCTTTAATTGAGGTAAAACAGAGAGAGAACAGACATAGTTGTTAAGAAATGTGTACTTGAGTACCACACCGGGTTACAGCACCAAACAAATTCTGATCTGCAAGGCCAAGGTACTGAGAGAGAGAGAGTGAATGTTGCATATGTGTGCACTTTGGATGGGTTAAATGCAGAGCACGGATTCTGAGTATGGGTCACCATACTTGGCTGTATGTCATGCCACTTTTTATTATTATTATTTTATTATCCCTATTAAATTTAATAGCTACTTAAACAGTATGTGATTTTGGACGCAGCTACTAATTGGTAAGACGTTAAGGCAGCAATTGTCTTTTCATATGTACCTACATTTTCTAACAAAGCTATGTTAACTGAACACTGCCTTGACAAACTTTGCTTCTCAAGTTGAAAATGTATGCATTTCTTTAAATCTCAATTAGTTCTAATTCTACTTAGCATTTTAAACAGTAATTTTAAACAGTTATTATGCAAAAACATTTTTTAATTATTGATAAAAAAATAAATAAATATAAAAATTATACAAAATTATCATGTAAAAAATAAAAAAATCTTAAATCTCTGACTCGTCTGTAATGTACTTAAAAACACAAGCGTCCGTTGGCGTATCCCCATTGGTGGTATTCCTGTGGAAGCTAGTGGCTTCTAGACCACTGTTCGTCGTAACACACAACCTGACAATTTGCTGTTTACTGTCCACAGCATCATTTCCTGTGTGCATGTATTCCCTTTCTGGAAGATTGCTGGGGCTTTTGATTAGTTGCCTGCCACAGCACATAAATGGAGAGATGTGGCCCATGTACAGATTCCAGATCAGCAGACATGCCATCATAACTGACAGCACGGCCAACGCCACCTGCATTACTATCCATTTACTCTCACTGCTCTGAGTTTTTGAATACCAAGGAGGCTCTTCGGATTTATGCAAACCTGAACATCTCCTGATTCTTCAAGCAAATAATAAAAGTCCAGCCTTTGGTCTTATCTGTCACAACTACTGCTGATTGTTCACGCAAGTCATAAATGGCCAGCGTTTGGGTGTAGTCTCTCCCTTTCGCCCGCTCGACTGACGTGCAGATGTAGCGTCCAGCATCAGCAGCAGAGGCGTTGTAGACAAGGATGCCTTCATTATAAATAGTATACTTCCTGTTTGAGTAGGAGAGTGGCTTTCCAGCAAAGCTCCAAATGACCTGGGCCAAATTAGAGACTGGATGACACAGCAACCTTATGTTGTTTCCCAGCACTAGGCTGCAGAACTTTGCTTCCATGGGAGCTGACGAAGAGAAAAGATATGTTAAATATAACCCTGATTTTAAAAGCTAAGCCATTCAAGATGAGTTTTTTCTTCATCTGAACAGATTTGGAGAAATTTAGCATTACGTCACTTGCTCACCAATGGATGCTCTACAGCAGCGTTCCTCAAATCTTGCCCTGGAGGGCCAAAGCGCTGCAGAGTTTAGCTCCAACCCTGATCAAACTCACCTACCTGTGATCTTGTAATGATCCTGAAGACATTGATTAGCATGCTCAGGTGTGTTTGATTAGGGTTAGAGCTAAACTCTGCAGGAAAGTGGATCTCGTGTGCCAGATTTGAGGATCCCTGCTCTACAGTGAATGGGTGCCGTCAGAATGAGAGTCTGAACAGCTGATAAAAAAATCAAAATAATCCACAAGTAATCCACACCACTCCAGTCCATCAATTAATGTTTTGTGAAGAAGAAAAATATGAGTCCTCCATCTATAGTATTTCTTTCTACAATGAAAAAGTTGAGTAGGTTGAATCAGGAGAGAAATCTGCACAGATCAAGCAAAAATGGTTCTAAACAAACATGTGGGTGGATTTTGAAATGAGAGGACAACAGGTGGACCGTTTCACTGCAGGAAGTGTCATTATGGATTGCGGCCTTGTATTTTGGCCAGAAGCAATGGTTTTAAAGTAAAAAACGTGTTAATGAATAATTTGTTTCTGACAAACAAGCAGCTTTTCACTTGATAAGACATTAATTGATGGACTGGAGTTTTGTGGATTATTGTGATGTTTTATCAGCTGTTTGGACTCTAATTCTGACGGCACCCATTCACTGCAGAGGATCCACTGATGAGCAACTGATGTAATGCTAAATTTCTCCAAATCTGTTCTGATGAGGAAACAAACTATTAGATGGAGTACATTTTCAGCAAATATTCATTTTTGAATGAACTATTCCTTTAATATTGAATCAGGAAAAAAAAAAAGATGATTAAAAACCTACCCCCTCCCATAGACTTTCTACCCCGTCCATAATACTTAAAAACACAATACAGAAATGCAAAAGGTTTGATGTTAACTGTCAGTATATGTTATTTATACACATATGTAGTCAAGTAGATTTTAGATATTCAAAAGAGTGGTTCAATCAATAAACAATTTTTTTTTTGTACTTGTGTATGAGTGCTTTACCTTTTTCCATCGTCAGCTGATGTGGGTAGTCTAGAGCACCGTTGGGCTGGGACGTCCCAGGCACAGTAAGGGTCTCTGGCCAGCACACAGTCCAGACAGGAAGAATAACGACTGCAGTTGCTGACGGGCATCTGGACGACCCCAGACGAACAACCCTCATACAACCATACAAAACAAAAAAAACATGCAAAAAAAATCACTCCACCTTAACAAACAAACAACAAAAAAAAATTACACCTCTTACACAAACAAACAAGTGGCACTTAGAATGGTTACAAAAATAATTAAGTTATTATATGAAAATGACTCATTACTTAATCCTTTGTCATTTTGTTTAAGCTTTTATTCAACACAAAACAAAACACATGTGATCGTTAACAAGTCATTAACAACTGACCGCTTCTTTTTAGTGAATCATAAACACACAGCACAATCAGTGTAGCCCATTTCCCCACATAAATGATTCATATTAAAAGCCAGTTCTTTTAATTAATAGTTCAAAATTATGAATTTTGAATCAGTGCCCTTGATAATAAACAGTGTTAGCAGAGAGAAAATTCCTTTCATATGTAAAAAAAATGGACATTATTACTGAATAACACCCAAATGAATCAGAATCAAATCAAAAGGCTGTGAATCTGAATAGAATCAAATCAGCAAATATATACAGCATTATCAAAAAAAGAATTTATATACAAGGAATATGGACATTATATGTGAATAATCATAAATATATCTGAATCAAACCGAGAGCCTGTGAATCTGAATATAATTTCAATATACAGTAAATGTGCAAATATATATATATATATATATATGGACATTACTACTGAATAATACCTTAATGAATCAGAATCGAGAGTCTGTGAATCTAACTGAATCAGCATTAACAAAGAACATTAGCAAAGAATCTTTCATCTATAAGCAAAAGTAACATTAGAACTGAATTAGACCCAAATGAGTCAGAATCCAATCAAATAAAGAGTCTGTGAATCTAAATATAATTCCACACAACAAGGCATTCTGGCTCAGCCGGGACGCGAACAGTGGAGGCAACAGAACCACTGAACCACTGTGCCACCCCTGAATATAACTATATCTGAATCAACAATTTTATCCAGTATTAGCAGAGAGAGAACAATCTCTTTCATATATAAGCAAAATTTATTTTACAACTTAATTATACCCAAACTAATCAGAATCGAATAAAGAACATGCGAATCTGAAAATAATCGAATCAGCAAATCTCTATCTATATCCATTCCCAGTTTTGCGTACCTGATTCTGGTGAAGTCTTAGGACTTCAATTGGATCAGCATTCTTAAACAGTTTTACTTCTTCAATAATGTGCATTTCTCCATCATAGTTCACTGCTTTCTGCACACAACCATTCTCTGATTGAAAACAAAAACACAATTAACTTGCATTACAAAAACATCATTCTATATCCAGCTTTTCAACATTATTTAACGTAAAAACAAATTCAATAGGTTGTAATTTAAACAGCTCAGTCCAAAGTACAATTAACATTCCTGTGAACGATTGTTTACACACACACACACACCCTCTAACCGACAGAAAAGAGAATCTCACCCCTACAGACAAACATCAAACTAAACTACACCGACAAACATCACATGATAGGACTCTCTGTCCGATACAGTTACGTGGTCTACGACGAGCCGGGTCAACAGCGGGCCTCTCTTGAGCAGCAGGGGCTTGCCTGTGATTGGTCGGACGGCGTCATCCATGAGAGGCCGGTCTCGGATGAACTGTAGGGTTTTATCGGGGATGTCCAGCGACTGCATTATTCCTGAGCTCCTCGCTGCATTGTTGATACACTGTGAAGATGAGTACAGGCAGGTCAAAATAAGATTAGCGCTGTCACTTGATTAAGATTTTGAATCTAATTAATTACGTGCTGCGGTGATTAATTTATCCAATTAATCGCAAACTAAATTTGGCTGTCAAAACACCCACAAAAGATTATTTAAAAAGATATTATTGTGTTAAATGAGAAAGTATCAATTAGACATTACAAACAACAGCTTTATAACGAAATATTTTATTTGATTCAACACAACATTTATTACACATAAACATTAAGGCTACAAGGGCCTAACATAAACTATGAAACATAGATAATTTGAGAAATGTTCGTGCAATTAAAAGTCTCTGGTAACCAAAACAGCTTTGTTACCAACAGTCTTTAAAATAGCTTTTTTTATGTTGCGCAAAAGAAAGCAAGTCTTTCAGGTTTGAAATTACATGAGGCCGATTAAATGATGACCAACATTTTTTTGAACCATTCCTTCTTTCCTTAAATAAATAAATGAAATGAAATAACACGCTAAAGAAGAAACTTAAACTGCCAGCAGGTGGCAGTAAAAATGTCTTTATGAGACATTCATTCATTTGATTCGTTTAAACGGCTGATTCATTTAGGAATTACGTTAACGGTTCTCTTTATGAATGGCCTTTGAATCACTGATTCACACGATTCATTCAAAACGCGGATTCATTCAGAAACGAATCACTGCTGTGTTGCTCAGAGACGCACAATAGTTCTGCTGTGGCTTTATAGGTATTATTTTCATTGACAAAGTTGAGCAAAAACACAACATTGTGTTTAAAATATAATGTAATACTATCTTCTTATTTACTGAACTGTTGTATCAAATCATATTTGCACTTGTGTGAGTGCTCGAGTGATATCGCTTATCATGTGATGTAAATATGAGACAAAAACTCATACAGGGGCATTTTTGTCCCAATATCTTGAATTTTAAGACATAACTGCATTTATGGACTGTTAACCACATTATATTTGTTAACAGTCAACTGTATGAAATGTAGGATGACGTACAGGTCTGGGGGCAGGGCCAGTGCGTTAACTGCATTAAAACATTTTAATCACGTTATTTTTTTCATAACTTATAAATTAAGTTAACACATTAAACTGACAGCTCTAAAATATATTTATTTTGTACCATCAGATTACAATAAAATATTCCATGAAACATGTTTTTGGGATTCTGTCAGTATTTTTGATGTTCTCCACAGTACAATTTAACAAATAACAAATAAAAAAAATTGCATGCATCCCCTATAAGATTATGTAAGACCATGAATGAGCACTCACAGCTCCTGGTCGAGGGACAGGAAGCTCTCCGTTGTACATGACCCACTTCACATCAGACATTTCCACAGTCACCTCAGTCTTAAATTTGCCACGTGAGAACACCTTGCTGATATCAGTCACATCATATGCACACACTGTCGAAGACCGATCTGTTGAGCTCCTGCATACACAAACACAACACCATAATTAACAATCCAAAAATACAACACAAATAAATTAAACAAACTGTGACTATCCTTGAATTATCAGTCCTACCATTAAACAGATCTATATGACATGTGACTCATATCCTTTACTACGTCTGCAGCTATTTTACAGTGAGTTATACTGATGCGTACTGAAGTGCGGATGAGGTGTTTTGTTTTTTACTTTATTTTATTAAACTTTTTCGCAATCTGCAACACTAACAAAATTCATTAAATCCAGTTGTTACAATTCACGTTGCCTTCATATGTGGTTTGAAATCTGATTAAAAACTGTTTTCTATAAATATATTGCAGTGTCAATGGTCAGAAGAAAATTAAATTGTAAGAATCATACAATTTACATTAACTGTCCAAATCAGTGTTATTTAAGCATAATTGAAATACTATTATAGTTTTTTATATATATTTTTCATTAGTTTTTAAATTATTTAAAAAAAAATTTTTTTTTTGGTATTTTCATAAAATGTTTGTTAAATGTTTTAATAATGTTGTGTGATTTTGCAGTTTTATTAATTATTAAGTATGTCTAAATGGTTTTAATTAGTTTTTAATTTCAGTTTTAGTCAAATTACATGAGTTAATCTATATAAAAATGCGAAATTTTGCTTTGTCGTCTAGCTGAAATAAAATACGTTTTTTATATTAATTAATATTCATAATAATTTTATTTTAAGTAACACAATTTTTTTATTTTTTTTATAATAACCCTGGTCCAAATTCATATATTTTCAGTCATTTCTAAGGTGTGGTCACATTTACATTTGTTCTGTGAATTTTCACAGGCGAAATACAGTAATTTCAATAGGAATCAGGCAAAGGTGAGAGATTTCCCATGCAGATTTCACAAGGGGTTCAAGTTGGTCATACAGACTCACAAAAAGCTGCTTGGTTTGTATTTTCGTCAAAATTTCCTTAATGTGACTGCACCTGTTCTCTACACAGTGAACTATGCGGTAAAGACTTTATAGGAAATAGCAAATAACTAAACAACTGAGCATATTCAGATACAGAATGTGCGAAAAAAAAAGACTAAACTTACGACTGAGAGGTGAAAACAGCATAAAAGACACTTTTCCTCCATTTCTTGTGGCGGACATGAAAGACGTCCTGTATGATGTAGGGCAGGCTGGGCTCAGGAACAGAACAGTCCAGACGAACCTTCAAGAAAGAGGTCCATTTCCTCTGGAGGGTCCTTTGACCACCCATGTCACCCTGCAGAACATGGAATGAGACGTCTTTATAAGATCAGGGCTAAATATGCCAAAGTAAAGGGATCAGTGAAGTATTACCTTGCAGACTCTAGCAACACGCGACACCACAAGCTTGTTGTAGAAGTCGTACTCCACAGCGTTCTCACTGAAGAACATGTAGACCTTGTCATCGTCACCCTCAGGATTGTCCTCGCTTTCTGGGACCACATCCATGTAGACGAAGTTCGGCTCTTGAGTGGGTAGAAAAATGTGATTTTCACTTTGTTCGAAGCAGTGCTGATATTGAAGTGTTGATATGACTAAACTATTGGTAATTGTAACTAAAACTTAATTGTTTTGGTAAGGAAAATAAAAGTAAATAAAAGATGAAAAACCTAAAAACTTGCAAAAAAAAAGGAAATGTAGCCTTGGCAACTTACTGAAATAAGTTTAAGCTGAAATAGAAATAGCTATATATAAAAATAAAAATTAATAAAAACAATTACAAAAGCATACAAACTTCATAAATTCAAAAAAATTATAAATGCTGCGACAGCATATAAATAATACTAAAATAACACTGATTCTGAGACAAATTTCTTGTGTTAATGAACAATAGTTACCTTTTTTTGACAAGTGTTTTTTACTAAGAAGTTCAAAACAATTTTTTAACTTAAATTATATAATTGATATGACATGTTCTGTTATTAAAGCTAAATATAAAATAGGATATTCACACAAAGCCATCATTATTTTACTAACAGAAGCCTGTAATTAGTCTTTGTTTTCTTGATGAAGTTTAGTCATAACGTCTGACATACCATTGAGCCAAGAGCTCTTAAACAATGTCCGCAGTGGAAAGGGAGACGTGCGGAGAATGACCGGCTCCGAACCCAGAAAGTTTAAGGATGTGGCAGAATACAGGTCTTGATCTGTGACAAATAAAAAAAAAATAATTATATATGTGTGTATATATATAGATATATATATATTATATATATATATATATATATATATATATATATATATATATATATATATATATATATATATATATATATATATATATATATATATATATATATAAAAAACAATTTGTATTTGGTTAATTTTTAGTTTTAGTTTTTTTCCCCAACAATCCATTTAAACTATCTGAAAAAAGAAAGACATACTGTACATACCAGCCATGACGGAAGAGGATCTCTGGAATGGATCAAAAGGACATTTCCCCCTCCCGTCTTCCTGCTTTCCCTCCAGTTTCAGCTGCCCGTCACCATACGTCTGTTCAAACACATTGAAAACAAGTTGTTTTTTAATCTTGTTTTTTAACTGCGTGACACTAGCACCTGATGGATCACATGAATCCTAATCTCACACACACCAGGAAGAAAGTGATAGATTACCAGATGCAAATAGTGAGTACAATGACACTGTTAAATTTTGGAAACAATTATTTAATTTTGTTGTCTTTATAATTTAATATTCTTTTATGATACAAATATGAATTTTTATTTTCTGGTCATGCCACTTACCATGTAATCGCAGGTGGGACTAAAAGCATTTGTCCCACACATGTACATCACGCTGCCGTTCATTTGATGCAGCATCCGTACATAGTTTCGACAGTCGATCTGAAAAGATAATCAATCAGATGCATCAAATTTTTTGCCATTTTTTAGAGTATTTGCATGTGTTTATGTGTCAGTGAGCATGTGTGGGAGTTACAGAGATATTTACTCACGTCAGGATGTTTTCCTTTAGAGGTGCACTCCTTCTGTTTCTCCTCTGTAACTTTCCAAAGCACCTGATGGGTGGAGAAAAATCAATACAGACTAAACATACGTACCTTTTTGAAACAAGGTCAAAGAATTATTTTATATTGTTGCCAAGAGATAAAGAAAAGGAAACCAAACTGGCACCTTAGACTTGGCAACACAGATATCGTTTATGTCAAGGGCGTAGACGGCCTCTCTCGCCCCCAACACTAGCAAACCCAGATCCTCCCTAATCAGCATTGTGGAGTAATTCCAAACACCTTCCTCTTTAAATGTGATCACATTGTTATCTAAGGACAGAAACATAGATGCACGTTGAATAACAATGCCTTCTCCATTTGTTCAATTCAATTCAAGTTTATTTGTATAGCGCTTTTTACAATACAAATTGTTGCAAAGCAACTTTACAGAAAATTAATCAGTGGTGACTGTCAATTTATGTACATATGGCAGAAATGTACGGAAAAATCAATTAAAGACGTAATCAAACAGAAGATGAACACTATTAACAGCAATTATTAAATGATACAATCAAACTTATAGCAAAATTTGGTAGTTCTTCAATTTGACATTGAAGTATCATAACCAAAAATTACATTGAAATTGAACAATTTAAATTGTATTAAATATTAAATATATTTGTAAACAATATGCGAGTAATTTTGTTTCCATTCATGTTCTATAAGGATTTAAATTTTTCAACCCTGTTACCAACAATTGGGAATTCAAAAATCAAAATACTTCAATATTTTTTTTTTAAATAATCAAATATTTGTGTTTTTTTCTCCAGCAATAGGTTTATACAAACAAACAATAAATAAATAATATTTGAACGTGTTGCAAGTAACAGGGTTGCAAATTAAGTAGTTTGGTACCAAACATTCTTGATAAACTAGCAGTTACATTCCTATTATGGTGTAGAAAGTGACTAAAAGATGTTATTTCCTGGGTGTCAAAATTATAGGACGTTTATATTTTTGGTAAAAGGGGAAAATCATTTGGTAACAGGGTTGCAAATTGCACACGATATATCAGACATGTTTGAATATTGTTAGTAGGTTTTTGGTCATTAAGTTTATACAACAATGAAATTTATATAATTTTGATAGTTTATGTCAAAACTGTGATTTACATTAACATATTATTATTATTATTTTAACAGTTAGAAATGGTCAAAAAGTTCAAGACCTCAGAAGGTTCATGTCCAAGTCACCCAAATAAGAAGATGTACAGACATCTTGTGTTAAGAAGTAGCTATTTTCATGTTAAGCAACTTTAGATAATAGTTTATAACATATCAAATGGAAAATATACGATTTGTGTCATATATTTCAACATATGCTAATGCTAACACTTAACTCATAGTTGTACATAATTCTATCTCGCCTAAGATGAATCTGACCTTCATATTAAAAGTTGCAAGTAACAGGGTTGCAAATTAAGCATATATGGTACTAGTTTGGTACCATATTTTCTAAGTAAACAAGTAGTTATATAAAAACTACATATTTTCAATAAAGCTAAATATTTGTTTGATCATTCATTCTTACAATAACGTAGGTAACAGGGTTGAAGACTGAACTAGATGCTAATATTTAGCTCACAGTTATAATCTCAACGAAGATTAATCTTGCCCTCATTTTGAAAGTTGCAGGTTACAGGGTTGAAAATTAAACGTATACTACTAGTTTGGTATCAAATATTCTTGATAAACTAGCAGTTTTATAAAAACGACATATTTCCCATACAGCAAAGTACTTGCTTGACCATAACCTACGTAACAGGGTTGAAGACTAGATGCTTATAATTAGCTCACCTTTATAAACTCAATAAAAATGAACCTTACCCTCATACTGAATGGTTTTTCGTGGGATACTTTTCAGACTGCTCCATCCATTGTAGGCACACACCAGGACGATACAGTGCAGGACGATGAAGAACAACAGAGGAGAATACATGGCTCAAAAAAACTACAAAATTGATACTTCGGGAAAAAAAAAAGATGCTTTTAAATCATGTTTTCCATAGTTTTATGCATTATGTAGGCGTCCGTATCCAACATATACGTTTATCACTTGAGTTTTTTTGTGGCTGGAGGTGGTAGTCCATGATGCGGGATGCTGAAGTGCTGGAAATGAAACTCATCTGCCGTCCTGTCTACATCTGTAGAACAAAAACAGCACTAAACTAAGATCTATTTCAAAAGACACACATTCATTTCATCCCACTTCCCAAACATGAAGATTCACCTAAAGTCCTGTTCCTGCATGAACCGCACTGAACCGTAGACACAGAATGGAGCGTAACAATAGAAAACTAAACCCCCCACTTAAACTCATCCCTCAGTAAACACCTCGACTCAAAGCTGCTTTACCTAAACAGTCTTCGCAATATGTTATTTAACTTCAGGACTTCAACGGTGACTCATTGTTGTTGCACCAAAGCAGCACGCTGACAGATCACAGCAATTTGAGCTCTCCAAGCGTTGAAAACAAGAAACACGGGTCGTGTTCGCACTCAGTTTGGGTTTGGATGTGTGTAAGGACTTAAATAAGGAGGCAAGCCAAGACATGTGCGGATTGGGGTACGAGGATACCTGAAATTGTTGATGCCTGAGGGAGAAAACGAGCAGCACAGTGCTGCGTGTTCGCGTGAGGCTGTGAGTGACATGTTTGAAATGTTAACATTCAAAGGAGATGCTCCTGACTGCACGGTTGAGCAACATCCAAAACTTGTAATGTGAAATAGAAGAAAATAGCATGTAAAATAGAAGTCTGGCATGATTTTCTGAGGAAAATGTGAGTGCAGCAAAATAAGTGAGCATGGTTTTATTCTACTTTGCCTAATCAAAACAGTTATACTGGTAAGTCAAGTACAGGCCTACGGGATGAATCAAATGAATCACTGATTAAACTCAAATCAGACATGCAGTTACCAACTGTTTCAAATCTTATGTTCATCAATCAAATCATAGCAAAGAAATAACATACCAGACTATCCCAACACATGTTCACATTCTCACGGGGCTGGGAGAGACACTTGAACGGTTTCAAACACATCCAAGATTTGCATACTTGCCAACAGTGTGCAGCCTTAACTGTATTTGATAATAAATGATAATAAAAATTTGTGCTGTCAAACGATTAATAGCGATTACTCGCATCCAAAATAAAAGTTTTTGTTTACATAATATATGTGTGTACTGTGTATGTTTATTATGTATAAATAAACACAGACACATACAGTATATATTTTTAAAATATTACATGTATATATATATATATATATATATATATATATATATATATATATATATATATATATATATATATATATATATATATAAAAAATATATTTAATATATAAACAATATTTTTCTGAAATATATGCATGCATGTGTGTGTATTTATAAATACATAATAAACATACACACACATATATATTATGTTATTTTGAAAGCAATTAATCACCATGAATCGTTTGACAGCACTAATAAAATATTAGTGTTACTAAATATATATATATATATCAGTCTAACAGTCTAACGGTACAATATTAATAATGAAAAAATTTAATTTATTAATAATATAAAAAAAAAAAATCAAATGATAAATTAAGGCACTTTATTCCATTGTTTTGTTTTATTGAAAGATTAATTAAAAATGCATATTTGTACATACAGTATCTTAAATATTGTCATCCAACATATATATTTATGTTTATATTTATACACTAGCACTGTAAAATAAATAAATAAATAAATAGATTAAGGTGATTTTTATTTATTTGAACAATCAAATGCTTAATTATTGCTACCTAACTGATATATAACAGTCTGTAGCATTAACTATAAACTAATAATACTGATTATACCTTTTAAAAAGGTATATTTATTTATTTTCATTACTTAAAATGAAGAAAAATTATCATATTATAAATTCAATTTGTAAATACAATTACTTAAATGCAGCTCTTCTAAGATAAAATAATAATAATAATAATAATAAAAAGGATAAAACAGAATAAAAAGAAAAACAATATTTGTAATATCTTTGGGGAAATAAAGTAAAAACACAGTGACACAGCTGTCCTGATATAATAATGAAGCAAAAAAACAAACAACAACAAAAAAGCCTCATTAAAGTAATGCAATTCTTGAAGGGTAAACCCAAAGCAGTTTGACATATTTCATTACTTATTTATTTATTTGCCAAATCCAAAGTCATGTGATACAAACAACACGCACAAAGAAAAAAACAAAACATGAGACAGGACGTGATATCAATGACAGCTCATCTACACTCCATGTGTCACTTATATTGTGAAATACTTTTACGTTAAAAAAAACACACCCAGCTCATGGGGTTAGGCCTTTGTTCACTCAATTCCCCAAAACAAATACGCTCTATTACTGTGAATGCTGGAGGTGCGTGCATCAGTTAAAGCTTAAAGCTCTTTGTAGAACAACAACAAAAATGCAATTGTACCACTACTATAGCAAATATTTTGCCAACCACAGCAGTAAAAAATTATATTCAGCCTAAAAGTGCGGGTACTTGGGTAAACGGACGGGTGTGAAAAAAGCAGCATTTCCTTCTAGCGTTCAGGCAAGTCCAAGCAAGACTTGAACATAAAAATATTTCATCTCAAACTCATAACACAAAAAAATAACACACAAAAGTTTCCCCCCAAAATATTGGGAAATATGCTTAAAATGTGTATATATCAACAAAATTTCACACAAATTAGTTATTTTTGCAGTTACATTTACTCATTTACTAAATTTTTAGTAGATATATTAAGTCAGTGCATCTCAAGTCCTCACAAGTGTCCTATTAAATGAACCAAAGGTATTCCAACCAAAGGAATTTCATCACATTAACTGAACAGCATCATTTGACAATGACAAAGTTAATAGTTTTCATCCTCGTTCTGAACAGTACATATATTGTTTTATCATTTAAATGCTTCAGACTTGTGCTTGTGCTATTGTCATTTAAAAATTAATGCAATTTGGTTTGATACTTTGCATAAAAATAAATGTAATGACATTTAAATTTTTTTTTTTTTTTTTAAGTGTACAAATACTTTTGGAGACATTTAAAAAAAAAAAATCTATTTAGTTGTCGTTTCTTTTTTCATTCATTTTTCTCTTGATTTGATCAATACATTTAGTCTAAGTGAATGCATAATCCACAAATGGATTCACAATAAACCCTGAACATACACACTAATATACACCTTTACAGAAAGTCTACAGCGCCTAACTATTTAACTCTTTACATTCTACTAAATTAGACTAAACGAATATTACTACAACCCGCCCAAAAACATAGCTAAATGAACTCACCAGAGATGTCAGAAATGCTCTTGAATGGCTGAATAAATGTCTCTCGTATATTGTTTCAGACAGCATGTCGCTTCGAGAGAAGGCTAAAGTACAGTCTTAACCCAACCCACACCTGAGCGACACCGTGTGACGTCAACTTCCGGTCGTGAGTCACCTGTAAGTTGCTTCAAGCTTGTGAAATATCAAATGTTGTAGTGCAGAAGATGAATACTTATTTACACTATTGTGTTTTATTCTTTTTACATTTGATTTGATTTTTGTATTTAGTTGTGTCTTAGAATGGCAAAAGTAAATGTAAAATTATATAATAATAATAATAATAATAATATCAATTTAAATTATTTTATAATGTATATTTATAATGGAATTCACTACAGCCAATCAGAAGGGCATATGGACGCACTGCAGCTAAATATGTAAGTACACGATCAAATTATGACTGATTAAACGATTTTTTAACATTATTCAAAATACAAACTCAGTGACTGTTACAGTCTTTGTCGTACAATACACTTAATTGCTCACTCATAGGTCACAGTTTGAACGTTTTCGTTTCCTTTAAGTGATTTTCAAGATCTGAGGTAAGCTATCTATTGTAGCTCTCATTGTTAGAATCTTGAACAATGATATACGAAGTCAAATTATATCATTTTAATATTATGAAACACTCATTTGTAAGTTATAAATCACTGAGGCTTTTTAAAAGTGTTGATGGAATTAAAGAGTCAAGAGGAAACGTTCTAAAAAATCCACGACGTTGCCTACAAACACCGTGTTTATTGGTCACGCGAGAGATTTTAGAATATTTTCTCTTGACAGGACATATGGGCATAAATATTTAAGAGCGATTCTTTAAATAGTAGCTACTAGAAATCCTCTTAAATTACTAAAATGGTTTATTAGTATTCTAGCACTCATACTTCTACTCAAGTGTGCAGTGTCTCTAGTAACTACAAAAATGTTAGTAGGCTATACATTGTTGCAAATGTCGCTGAAATTTTATTACATATTCATTAAAGTCAAACAACAATCAGCAGGCTGCACATGAGGCCATGCGAAATTTATTAAATGCAATTGAAATCGAACATGTTACTTGAACAATATGACAGCACAGCGCCTGAAAGAATATAAAAGAGAGAGACGTGCTGGAGAGATTAGAGAACAAACACTGTACAGTTTTCTATCGTGCTCATTTACAGTTAAATAACCATCGCTTGTGGCTCGAAACGGCCAAATAACATTTGTTTCCAGTAGTACCATTCTAATGGATGTAAGATGTCAGCTACCGTGTATTCAGGGCTGTGCACATATTTCCATTGCAAACACTGACACATCAGTTTATGCTTCGAGAGGCAAGCCCCAAAAATAATTCAATTCCTACCGAAATAAAGGGCACAAAAGGAAGGCCGTTTTATTTATTATTTTCATCAGGCAACAACGCCTCTACCCGTATACAGCCACATTCTGCCTTAAAATGATTAAAGGTGTTTTCAATAGTGGGAATAGTGGGAATACCGCTTGCAGATTTCGCAACGGATTCACATTGATTTTACACTTTGGCCAGTAAAAAGCTGGTTGGTTTGACAGTGCCTTCTTCATGGCTTCACTGTTAACTATGGACCTTTTTGACAACGAAAATTCATATTTTCACCAACATTTCGCTAAGATGATCATACTTTAAGTGGAAATGCTAATAGACTGAGATTCGTAATATTTTAAAATGCCACACAGACTCCAGGCGTAAAGATATGGAGCATGTCTTAACCCCTTATAAACAAGTCAAAAAATTATTTTTATTATTTAAAATAATTTACCAATCAAACAATTTAGCTCTCAGTCGCAAAACACGGAAATGGCTCCAGCAATCCAGGAAAATATATAATTTGGCAAGCTGCTTTTAATACTTTAGCGTGACCCTGGACAGGGAAATACTTCAGATCAGTCACCACAAGCACACGTAACAGTACAAAAGTGTTTTGAAAATAATTATGACTCCAGCACATGATGTTATTCATCTTCATCCATGGAAGTATCGTTCAAACAATTCAGTCCACCTGATTTTTTTTTTTAATCGCACCGACAGAACGGTTTGGTTTTCTAACCCCTAGTGTCTTATTTAAGACCTTTTATGAAAGATAAATATTGATTAAATAGATAATTATGCTGAACATTTCCAGCAGTCGGTCCAACGTTTTAAATATTTATATAAAAAAAAAAGCAAAAACACATACAGGAACGGAATGAAATGAATTCACAATCCTGCTGTGAATCAATGCCATTAGATAATGTTAAAACCCATCAAAAGTGGGTTCGGCCTGCAAACTAAACCACTCACTGCACATTAGCACACTGGTTAATGCATACTAGATATGACAGGATTCCCTTACAGTACTAAACTGTTATAATCACAAGCTATGCATGTGAGAACCTCTCCATAAGCAGCCGTACAATCATATCAGCACAGTCGTAAAAATAAATCAAATAAAAACATAGACAAAAAGCAACATAAGGCCACACGTCAACATATGTGCGAGATTTCTGTACAAACTAAGAACATTCAGTGCTTTAGTGTACCAAATTAAAATAACAGGTCATCCATGACTAACTTTCATTATTTTCCTTTTTTTTTTGGGCACATTTAAATAAAAACGACATGTACGCGGTGCAGTAAAACAACTTGAATCACACAGTCTCGGGTGTTGGACACATGAGCCACCCCCAAAGAGTTTTACATTCCAGTTGTGCATAATCTTGTGTGTCCGAACGACAACTGACGGAAGCGTGTAAAAAGTGTTGTAGGATTCGATTATGTACAAACAAGTGCATTGAGATTGTGTACGTCTGCCGTCGAGAAACACTAGGACTTCACAGCCGCTACTTTCTTCGGCGTTCCTGGTTTTTTGGTCTGCCACAGGTGGCTGTGGATCGTGATGGCATCGACGCTCGCCGACATGGTCTTGGCTGGAATTTGGCTGAACTGCTTCCTGTCTGAGTTGTACTTGTAGAGGCCGTCAATCATCTTGCGCGAGATGGTTTTAGGACCGATGCCGGCCAATTTGTTGATCTCCTCTGTGTCAGGGCAGTACGTGTAGAGAGAGCGGAACTGGCAGCCAGAATCACGGAACAGGATCAGGAAGTTGTTGCCCCCTGATTTCTCCATTTCCTTGAGAAAACAAATAAATAGGATGATAAGATGTATAATATAAATTTAATAGGGTGGGAATAAAATAAATAAATTAATTTAATTTCAGAAAAAAACTCTTAAACATGACAATTTTTAATAAAAAAAAATGTAAATGCACAAATTAAATTTATATTATGTATTTTTTTATGCATTTAATTTATTTGTTAAATAAAATATTATTATTAAATAATAACAGTAGTAACAATTGCAAATACAAAAACTCTTACTTCCTAAAATTCATTTACTTCTCCACCCAAACAACAATGTGCCAAAGCATTCTCATTGACTTTGCCAGCCAAACAGCAATGTGCCAAAGCATTCTGAATTATATGCTTATTTGACTTTGCACTGGGTTCCTTATATAATTTGGGACCTGCAGCAAAGAAATAGAGGTGGTATTATGTAATGTCATAACACAATATAAAAGTTATTGAACCGTTGTTGTCTGCTGTTCAACCTCCAGTCCTCTAGAGGGAGCTGTCACCTGAAGTTCTGAGGAAGTTTTATCCACCTTATTCTTCCTGTAAAAAATGGGCGTCGCCATGTGTACATTTTATGGGTCTTGCTCCCATTTGTTTTGCTGCTTGATATTGCAAACTGGTGTGTCTTACCATATTACTTTAATGTATTATCCTAATTATGAACATATTGCACGTTGTAATTCTTCTCGTTATTTTCCTATGAACTGTAAGTCTCGCCCACAGGCCTACTTCAGCATTGAAGAATAAGGTGGATACATTAAAATTTTATTATGTTCAGTATGTTTAAATGTTTGGTCATTTAGAAAAGCTTAGATGTAGACAGTATACAGGCTAATATACCATAAACACTGCTAAACACTACAGAGGTGGAGCCGCAGCCCATAAACATTGTGAAACACTCTAGTATTTTAACCTGTGTATTCGGTGTTGGATGTCAGTGAGGATGTGGTTGAACCATTCTCCCAGTCTTTCTCTCCATTACGGCTGCTGGAGCGAGTGAGCGACAGGCAACCGTCTGCTGAGTCAGGCCTACTGGGATGACATGAAAAACTGAGTCCTGCAATCCATCAGATTCTGATACATCTACTAACAACAACTGCACTCATGCAAAATCAAGCTGTGACTGAATTAAAGCTCTTAATCATAAAAAAATATTTTTTATGCATGTAATTTCCCTGGTATCAGCATCAAATGAAACAACAAAAATAAAATACTTTTAATGTGACGTATTGGAGAAAGCAACAGAATATTACATGCATGTTAAGACATGTATTAAGAAGTTCAATTAAAAAAAATAGTTATTTTAATGACATTATGGAAGCTTCTAAATAAGCCTCTAGCAAAAGTGTAAAGTGCAGATCCTTATTCTTGTGTTTTTGAAGTTTCAGTGCCATTCAGTGCCAGAGTAAAGGGTAAGTGACCTTAAATATTTGCTGATTTAACAATGACAAAATTAAACAAAACAAAGCTGTGATGGGTGAACTATAGTAGCCATCTTTATTGTTCAAAGATGGGATCATTCCTCATGTTGCTGCCAAGCAAAACAGGATGTTCTTCTTGAACAGAAGATGGAAGCACAAAGAGTCTTATCCAACTACGACTGACCTTCTATTTCTCACACTAGGAGAGCTCAAAAAGAAGAAAAGACGGCCAGATGCTAAGCTATTGCTTCTAAGAAGCAAGAACATTCAAGAACAAGAAGGAAAGAATACAGAGAATTCAAAGGACACTGGGTTAGTATTGCACAGTAATGCTAGAGAAAAATATAGAATTGCAGGGAAACACAGGAAGTAAACACATTCTAATTCCGCTGACTGCCTAAAGTGCTTCTTACCTTTGTGTTTTCTTATCCGAGCTGACACTGTCATTATCGCCAAGAGATGCCAGAGACAGGCTGGACACTGAAAAAACACGAGGTCGTGAACCTGGATGCAAAACAAAACGGGACAGGACCCACAGTTACACAAGACAACACCAAGCCCGCCAAACTTTGTGTTACCCTCATAACAGTACAGCTCTCTGCAATTAAGTTACTAACAGTCTCTATAACTCCTTCAAACTGTCTAAACACATACAAAAGACTGTGAATTGAAAGATTCTTAAAATAATTCAGCCAGATTGGTTTAATTAATTCAAATTAATTCAAAAGAGTACTTTGAAATTAGTTGGAAATTAGTCAGAAAGTTAATAAATTGGTTAGAATAGATATTTAGAGCAAGTAAAGATCTAGAGTACTTGTTAGAAGGAAATCCAGAGGGATGCAGTGAGCTGGACAGGAAAAGGCTGAGAGTAGCACAAAGCATGCAGTGTCGGGCTTTGCCAGTAGGGGACGCCCTTTACCTGCCGTGGCCCTGACAGGTGTCCTGGGGGACTCCATCACATCTCTGTGGATGGACTTGGGCCGTGGTTTCCTCTGTTTGGCCCCCGCAGGACGCGGTTTGACAAGCGTGTCCATGTCCTCCATAAGCTTCAGCTGCTTTCTCCTCAGATACTCCTGTTTGATAAACTCCCGCCGGGCTTTGTCTTCTTCCTTCTTCATGCGGTCTTCCTCTGCTTTCAGTCTGTGGAAAAAGACAAACATTGCAATTAAGAATGAGGGGGAGGAGTTTAGATTTAGTGACTGACAGCTGGGCTGGGTGTTACCTGGCCTCTTCTTTCTTTAGCTCAAGCTCCGCCTCCAGCTGTTGTTTCCTCTGCTGGCTCTCCCGTTCTCTTCTCAGCCTTTTCTCCAGAAGTGTTGCTCGCTTCATGGCCATGCTGTCCTCTTCCTTCATATCATCCTTACAACATGAACACAATATCAGAATGGACATTAAGAATCTCTGTTTATGTCTTATGTTCAGGTCTATCAAGCATCTGAACGAGGAAACTGAAGGCAATAAACTGATGTTGATGTGACCAGTCTGGATGAGCCAGATTCGCTACACTGCTCAGACTCCCTGCAGAACACCAACACCATAAAATAAATGATTTATGTGACTTAGTTTTCTGACCTAGATCAAACAGCTGCATTTTCAAGAGATCTGTCCCAAGCTAACCTTCTTCTGCGACTGTTCACGCTAAAAATAATTTTGTTAACTATAGTCACAAAGCAGCATTTTCCAGAGCTAAAGCTATGATAATACACCATTTTGGGTTATAACTATGACCCTTAACAGATAAAACAGCTAGATTTTTAAAAGTTTCTTAATAAAATGTAGCAGGCACTGGCCACCACACTGCTTAAGTGTTCTGGGTAGCTGCTAGGGCATTGTTAGCTGTTTGTTAAGTTGTTTTGTGTGGTTTTAACAAATTGCTAGGCTATTGTTAAGGTTCTCTATGTGGCCCTAGAGAACCTTGTCTTGTTGTCTTGTTGACCCAAGACAACATAGCTCACCATCAAGTCAAAAAATATCCTCAACAAGTTAGCATTCATGTTCTTAGACCAAATGGTGTGTGACTGATTTGATCACAACAAAATTTAACACGTAAATTAACTTAAAGACATAGTTCACCCAAAAATGAAAACTGTCATTAATCACTCGCCCTTGTATTGTTTCAAACCCGTAAGACCGTTGTTCATCTTCAGAACACAAATTAAGATATTTTTGATGAAATCCAAGAGCTTTCTGACCCTGCATAGACAGCAATGCAACTGACACGTTCAATGCCCAGAAAGATAGTAAGGACATCGTTAAAATAGTCCATGTGACATCAGTGGTCCAATCTTAATTTTATAATGCTATGAGAATACTTTTTGTGTGCATAGAAAACAAAAATAATTCGACAATTCTTTATTCAACAATTTCTTTTCTGTGTCAGTCGACATGCGCTCACAAGAGTACTGCGATGCATGCAGTATAAATTGTTGAATAAAGTCGTTATTTTTGTTTCTGTATTTTTTGTTTTTGCACACAAAAATATTCTTGTAGCTTCATAAAACTGCAGTTGAACCAAGTTCATATGGACTATACATGCTTTCGCACCGGTGGAACCTTTTCATAGTTTCTAGAACTATTGGCGGAAGTTCCCACTTTTTGCTGTCTTGGCACTGCAGGAACTAAGAATGTATTTATTTCAAGGGTCGGGAGTAGGGTCTAAAACAGTTCTATAGGAACTATCAGTGACGCAGTGTACGCTGATTGACCAAACAAATACGAAACACCGGCATTTTTAAAAAGCCATGTAAACATAATTACTCCACGAACATGGAAAACACCAATAACAGCATTTACCCGTTGTCTGCAGCATTTTGTTTTTTTCTCAGCCTCGATGATAACACTGCAAGTTTTCATAGGAGATTTAGTCCGATTTTTGTGCTCTTTTAATCGTGTAAATTGTGTGTTTACATTCCATCTCCGTTATCATGAAACCCATGACACACATCAAAAACAGCTCTGAATGTGGCATCCTCCATTCATCAATTGATGTTTGTAAATAACACGAATAAAGACGTCACCTGGGCCACTTCAGAGTTTCTGCTGCCGGTGCGAATGCAACCAGGAAAACAGCCCGAGGGAGAAATTGGTTCTCCAGGAACCACCATGCTGGCTAGTTCCTAGAACTATGTTCTTACCTTATTTTAACAATGTCCTCACTACCTTTCTGGGCCTTCAACGTGGTAGTTACATTGCTGGGGGTCAGAGAGCTCACGGATCTCATTAAAAATATCTTTATTTGTGTTCTGAATTTTGGGTGAACCTTCCCTTTACGTTCAAACTGCTAACAGTAAGCTATAGCAATAGTGACACTTGCCTTAGCATTCTAGTGGTAGAGTTTATTTACGAGCTTTCTTAATCTACAGATTAAGACAAGGATCCTCTGACATTCATATCTACCTTAAAAAAGAATCCACAGCACATTTTCTGCTCATCATCCAGATTTTCCCCTGAAGTCTCCTTCTCACCTTCCTCTTGTAACGTCTGTCCATCCAGGGGCTTGAGAATAGACAATGGAACCTCAATCAAATTTTTGTTGGTCTGATGGACAATATCAACTGGCTCAGTGGGAGTGACAATGACGGTCTCCATTACGATCTGCGTCAAAACTTCCGACACACTAGATTCCACTGCTGGCTTTATCTCATTTGTTGGCTTCTTCAGCTGTTCCCTTTCTTCTGTTGCTTCGTTCTCCTTCTCGCTCTCCTCTCCCCTTTCTACTGGCTCCTTGGCTGACAAGTCAGCATCTTCGTTTACAGCTTGTTGGGTTTCTTTGGATGGGGAGGTAATGGTACCAGAAGAACATTCAATCGACAACGACTCAAGGCCTTGTTCTATGTCCTTGTCTGTGGCTTCAGCTCCTGATGGTGGTTTCTTCGCATTTCCCAAATAAGAAAATGAGCAGTACACGGACTGAGATGGGGAGAACCTTCTTAAGCGTGGTATGCTGTCCACCGACTGTGGAACAGTCAGGACTCGGTTGAAGGGAGTGATCTTTAACTCACTGGGTCTGGGTGTCCTTGGTGTCTTGGAATGGAAAGAAGCAGACTTCCTCTTAAGGTTTGTAGGGGAATGGTGGATAGCTCTAGGAGAATCTGCAGGCGAGGGAGAGCCTGAAGAGCGTGCCCCACTCCCTCTGAGCTCTCGCACTTGTTTCTGTGGTGAAGGTTGAGGTGGCGACACAACCCAAGCCTGTTGCTCCCGCATCTGCATGATTACCTCCTGCTGCTGGGCCAGCCGCTGCATCTCGTTCTGCAAGAAGCTCAGGGAAGCATTGAGCTTCTCAATGGAACGTGTGTATTCCATCAGGTCCGCCTCAGATGTACCGTCCTCACCCGCAGACTTCACCGGAGACTTGACTGGCTGAGGTGTCTCCACTGGCGTCTTGCTTCCCTCTGAGCTAGGAGCGTCCTCCTGAGAAGGTGAGGTGCCATCTACTCCTTTCCTCTTGACAACTGTGAGGAAAGCACTGCGTCCCATCTTCTGACGGTGCCGGGTAAAAGCAGCCTCTACTTTCTTCTTCTGAGCCTCAATGGCTCGACGCTTCTCCTCAAGTCTCATGCGCAGCTGCACCATTTCCGCAGCCATGGCCTGGGCCGGGTCTTTGGATGGCTGATGTGCAGGGCTGACCTCAGGTGAAGGAGCCCAGGAAACAGAGTGAGGAATGCCGAGATCTGAACTGTCTGGTGTTGTGCTTTGGGATGCAGCACCTTTAGCCTCCACGTTTGGATTCAGTTTACGGAATTTCTGCTCAGCAAAGCTGGTCATCTTAATCCCAGGTGTAAAAGCAGGGGTACTTCCAGCAGGGGACTTGCTGCTAAGGCTGCTGGGACATGGGCTTGTAGAGCCCTGGCTATGGCAAGCTCTTGCTTCAAAGTCTTGATCTGTGTCAAGCTCCATGCTGACAGTACAATCCCTTAGGGATGAGTCCTCATCTAGTGTCTCTTGGATGTCCTCCGTCCGCACATGTATGCCGGTGTCTACTTCAGTGGTGGATGTGCTAGCAACCCCTTTGGAAGATTCTGAAACTGAGTCTAGCTCGCCATCCTTTGATTCAGGGTTCAAATCACTTTTATTCTGGAGGTGAAGAAAGAAGCCCTCACTGGGTGCATGGGCCCTGGGGCTCTGAGATTTCTTCTCTGAGTTGTGGATGATCTCAAGAGCCTCTTCAATGCTAGGAGGCCCTGAGCCATTTAGACGGCCGTTATGATTTCCTGACAGGCTATCAGGACAGCCTTCCTCCTCGATTCCCATGTTCTTTCCATTGACAGGCTGAAAGGACAAGTTTCTCTTGATGCCCCTGGTGCCATGGGGCATCTTGAAACCAAAACCTTCATTGCTGACAGACCGAGTCATCCCTCGGCCAGTGGGTGTTTGATTGGTGCTCTCTTTATCAAATGGGATTTCAAAGGACACTCCCTGAGCAGGAGACCTGGAGAAAGAAGAGAGGATGGTATCCAACGCATGTAGTTTCAAACTCGATGTCTTTAATTCTCAATAATGAAATTAACTTGCACTTACTTCTTCTCTTTGGGCCAAGTACCCATGAAGCTTTCCACAAATGACATTGAGGTTGATCGCTTGATCTCACCTGTACAGCACACATATAACTTATATAGTACTGGGTTTATTTCAAATTAAGAGTTATATTTTGTTATTGTAAAACATTTTTTAGGCTTTTTAACTTTACCTGAGCCTGAAGTCTGTGGTTGAGGTCGGAGAGGGAGACTTTAACATGAACATAAAAAAATTATGAATATCTATCCAATTTTACATTTGAATTTCAACAGGCATTCCAAGTAAATAAAGTAGAAGGGGGAAGTTTTTAATAAAAGAGACTTTTGATATACCTTGGTCTGTCTGGACTAGGTGGTCGTTCCATGAAACTTCTCTTTGTGACTTTTGAGATGGGCACAGATGGCAGATTTTTCAGTGAAGGGGCTGGTGCTATAAAGGACATGACAAATGTGTCAGTATATAAACGTAAACAACATTGGCTAATAATTCTGGGAAATACATTCCATTGTAATATTAGTCTACCTTCAGTATCCAACACCTGAGGCTGGACGAATGGCGGCTTAACAACCTCGAACCACCAGAACATAAAAACAATAAACACAATATAGTAAAAACAAAAAAAAAAAACAAACAGCATCACAAACATTCATTGCAACCAAAAATACCCAAAATAATTTGCATGCTCTTATAAAACTAGTATGTGTAATATTCCTCCTCTCCCACAAGATGTCTCTGCAATTCTCTAAATCCTGGTAATGCATGAACGGACACCACCTGGAGACAAGAGTACCCTTTTCCTTCAAATTAAATTAAATAGCTTACATACAGTATAAGGAATGCTGAGGAATTTTATGCTGTACAATATATAGAGTATAGCTTTTTTATTTGGTCCAATAATGCACACAACCGTTTCATGCTACGAACAACATCTTTATGCCAAGACTACAGAACTGAATTCATGACCTTGAATTCATAGAGGGTACCTGACATGATGAAAAATGCCTCTGATACACTGTTCCCACTCAGCAGAATTTACATCTAGCAGTTTAAAGGCACAGGGTAACCGCAGCAATTATCCGAGGCCACTCCCAGAAGACATTACCTCAGCAATTTAATTGACTTTCAACAAAGAGTCCTTACTCTCTTTATAGCCTAGAGTAGCTCTAGACTCTCAAAGCCGCATCTAATGCATATAACCAAATGATTAAAGCATTTATTCATATAATCCAAGGAATCAATTGTTAACATTTACAACAGCCTTTAATAATATAATATCATTAATGTCACATACTAGCAAATTAACAAAGACAAAGCCAACCACTGTACACTCATTAAAATACTCCATGGTGAAATATGTACACAACCTCAATTTTATGGAATATCATGAAACCCAATCTACCACTGCAACTGGCAATAACTAAAGGAATAAATAAAGGGGTCCACTGGCAACATTTGTATTAAGTGGTTGAGGGAGCCTGTTTGTACCCAGATGGTGTTTGGCACATGCGTCCTCTCCCCATCTGCCTGTCTACATACGTATTCACACAAAAGGCGTAAATGTATAATTAGATGGCTTATCTGTAGTTTTAGGGAATAAAATGTTGCTTTTAATTAAGTATATCGATTTAAAGTGTTAATTTAGTATATATAATTATTTTTAAAATAATGTAAAAAAAAATTAATCATGCTTCCTCACCCGTACGCAAATTCCTTAATAACAGCATGCCAACAGAATCTTCAAACATTGTTTTCAAAATATGCATCTTATTACCGGTGAATCTTGGAGAATCAAGGACCCAAACAAGTTTGCAAACTGCAGAAAATATATAGAATATATATAGAAAATATACGTTTTAAATTATTTTCTCAAAATCCTATAAACATACATTAAACTTCTATTCATTTGTTTATCTATTTAATTTTTAACTTGGATTTCTATGAACATTTTACTATACAGTTGAGAGCAGCCTGGAAATAAAGATGACGGAAATGAGATCAGGTCACAATACAGTCCAGATTCAAACCTGCATTTCACCACATGAAGCACATGTGCTAACCGAACTCAACATATTAATAAAAGGAAGCAGCTGGGATTAGATTAGCTCTTACAGAAACTGGGTCAAGGTTACAGCTCAGTAACCTGCACTCAATTCCACTCATATTTCTGAGATTCAGCTCTGAAGTCTGGCACTGTATCAAACTCTATCAGATCCTGCTCATGTCCTCTAACCAGAGGCTGTTCGGTGCTAATAAAACCCAACACGCTGTGAGAATTTGCTACCATTTGTGGAATAACACTTTAAACAAAAAACAGGTGTAACATTGATTCCAGTAGCATTGCTCTCTGTTTAAAGTTTCTTGTTTTAAAGTGATTTAAAACAACCTCGATGTGGTTTAATAAGCGTGGCCAGGTTTCCAAATCTTTACCACAAAATGCCAAACTACATCTTCACATTCTTCACATTCACAGCCACTGAAACCAACCGTTTTATTTCATGTTGATGGAACAGAAATGTCCCAAGAAGAACCAAGGATTCTCGGTCAACACGACTGAAAATCTTGGCAGCAGATGTTCTTTCTCTACAGTCCAGAGAGAACCAAGATCAAAGACAAGAAGACATAACATTCAGAACTAAAAAAAACAACTGGTCTTCACTTCCATCTGATCCCAAGAAAGCCCATAGAGTGGTTTATAACTGTCAAAGTAGTCTGAAGGTAAAGATCTCCAGTTTGACGGTATCTAGCTCGCAAAACAAAATTTTTCCATTTCTTAATAACATTTTGATATCTTAAGAAGAAGAAAATCTCACAAAAGGAGGTATTTCCCAGAGAAAAGCACAGAATGAAAGCAAAAAAATAAGTCTAGGCTTAAAAAAAACTCAGGCTCTTGAGATCTTTCCATAATGGCTTATCTAATAAACCACGATTCCTATATTTAAATATCTTCTAGGCATTTTTAATGTGATTTTATTGCTGTTTTAGTGAATTGCACCAGTCTTTAGAGAATCTGCTTCCATTGGGAGGCTGGTTTAAGCACCACCAACGTTTGAAGGCAAGCCTCGTGCTTTTGGCTTTTCAACAGGAATAAAGCCAACTCACAGGCAGTGCTTGCACTATTGCGAGAAAAGGGCTCCAAATAACAGCATCCCACCAAACCGCATATGTTGTGGCCTATAAAAATTTGACAAACCTTGACCTAGAATTATAAACGCATCAACCGATGAAACATAAAGGCAAGGAACTTGGAGAACTCTTATGGCCTCGAGCTCTAAAACGCTTCTAACCGAAACCAAATCGAGACACAGGTTGTATCTGAAGGCTTACTTTGATGGACGAATGAGCGTAGCGCATGTCCTCCAGATTGAAGTGGCAGCAGTGGTTCAAGTGTTCCTTGCAGAAGTCCAGGATGAGCTGCAGGTTGTGCAGACTGTCTGCCAGCAACATGGTCTCCTTCAGGCAAATGTCTGCAAATCAAAGACCATTCAAACTGCTACTCACTGACAGATCATCCGGCATATTTGGTAGATTTGACAAGGACTCAACCAATCACAGAGAAGCCCATTAATCATGAAGTCTAAATGACAGTCATGTGATTGACATGTGCCTTTGGAGATAAATGTAATTGCATCCATCATTTGATTTCACAGCTAGGTGGAGAATCAGCTCTAGTCCTCTTGATCACTGTGATGGGATTAACAGTGAGTTCAGGATGATTAAAGTCACATAAACGTTTCAGATTTCTAAATGAGTAGCTGAAGACTGTTGTATTCACTAATTCAATGCAAAATGGCTGAGACTGATTTGTAGCACATTTAAAAGTAACATTCAAAAATAATATTATATGTAAGTCGCAAGTTTGTTTCCCTCCAATGATCCAATCTCAAAGCTTCAGACGTTAAAGATATGAGGGAACCAAGAGGAGGAAGCTTATAGACTGCTTCAAAAGGTTACTATAGAGCTTTTAAGTGTTCATAGCAGAGACTTTTACAGTTTGTCAACTGGTATTTTTTGTAGGCTTTGCATACACGTGCACCCCTCGAAAAGCCTGAAACCACAGAGCCTATTACATAACATTTACATTTACATTTACATTTAATCATTTAGCAGACGCTTTTATCCAAAGCGACTTACAAATGAGAACAATAGAAGCAATCAGATCAACGAGAGAACAATAACGGTATACAAGTGCTATGACAAGTCTCAGTTAGTCTAGTACAGAACACGTAGCCAGGGTTTTTTTTTTATTTTTTTCTTTTTTTTTTTTATATATGATAGACAAGAAAAAGAAAAAGGTAAGTACTAGTATTAGTTGGTTAAGTGCAGGCGAAAAAGATGAGTCTTTAGATGTTTTTTGAAAATGAGTAAAGAATAACAAATCCCAATATAACTTCTGATTATATTTATATTTTTCCAAAAAATTTTTTCTGTTTTATTGTGAAATGTTATAAAACAAAAACATTTGTCTGGGCTTTAACAACTTAAAATATTGCATAATATTTTTTAAATATTGAGGGGAAATATAAATTTAATAATATTATACTTGTATTACTACAATACATTTTTTATAATATAAAAATATCACACTACTATTGTAGATATTGCTTTTTACGATTAAATTTTTGAATACAATTCAATTGTATCTCGTAGAATATTAAAATAAAAAAAAATTATAGTGAAAAAAGAAATAAAATAATATGAAACTTTTATTAGTACTATAATTTTTAATAATATAAAATGTTAAAATAATACACAATATTATTGTGGATATTGTTTTCTTTGATAAAAAATGGTCTAATGTTTCTTGTATAATATTTTACAAATATTGTGAAAAAAAAGAAATATAATCATATACTTGTGTAATGATACTTATATTAATACAATATATTATTAAATTATTTAATAATACAAAACATAAAAGTAATAAACATTTGATGATATTGTTGTTTAATGAAATGTTATTAAAATGTGCTTATTGTATACTCTATTTTTTTTAAATATGTGAAAAAATTGAAATATAATAATAAGAAACTTATATTAGTAGTTATAATTTTTAATAATATAAAATATTAAAATAATGCACAATATTGGTGATATTGTTTGATGAAAAACATTTCTGAAATATTGTGGGGGAAAAAGAAATATAATAATATACTTGTATTAATATTAATCCAAAGTATTATTAAATCATTTAATAATACAAAAATATAAAAGTAAACATTATATTTGATTGTTTTGTTTTTAAATGAAATGTTATAAAATGTGCTTATTGTATATTCTTAAATATTCTGTAAAATATTGTGGAATACAAATATAATATTATAGTTTTTTATTTTATAATATAAAAATATTAAACTAATACACAACAGTACTTGTGTATTTGTTTTTTTTTAGTGCTGTCAAATGATTAATCGGGATTAATCACATCCAAAATAAAAGTGTTTGTTTACATAATATATGTGTGTACTGTGATTATTTATTATATACATACATATATATATAAATAAATACAAACACACGCATGTATATATTTAAGAAAAATATGTTACGTTTATATAATAAATATATTTTATATTTTTATATGAATATAAATATATAAATGTAAATACATGTAAATATTTTCAAAATATATGCTGTATGTGTGTGTATTTATATATACATAATAAATGTACACAGTACACACACACATATATTATGTAAACAAACACTTATTTTGGATGCGATTAATCACGATTAATCATTTGACAGCACTAGTTTTTTTTTTTAAGAAATGTTAGGAAAAACCATTCATCTATTGTATATTTATTACATTTGTCTATTGTACATTTTCAAAAGACTGTGAAAAATATCTCCATGAGTCATGATACTAAAATAACCCTGGATTTCTGCAAATCACATGCATTTCTACTGCTGATCTGTGTACAATAACAGCATGCGCAAGTAAATACGTTTGGTTCTGCACACTATTCCCTCTGATCATTGCGTATTATTATGTGCTCAGTAATGTTGAAGGTTTGGCAGGTTATGTACCTTCCAGGGGGACGATGGCGGGGCAGTAAAAGTGCAGCAGGGCGGCGAGGGCACAGCCATCTGTGCTGTCCTTCAGGAGGTTGTCCACTGGGGGGATCCACGGCACCATCTTGGGCAGAAACAAATGATTCAGTAGATAAAACCACATCAGAAAACACAAATAAAAAAACTAATTATTACAACAAAACATATCTGATAATAACATACAGAGAGCTCATGATGGACCAGTGTATTGATAAGAACTGAAAATAAGGGAACTTTAACAGATGGTGACATCAAATCTATTTTTCGCTCAGCCTAATATAAATATTTCTCTGTCAACAGTTTATTGCGTGGTTAATGAAGCTGAGGACAATGTGAAAGCGTCGTCATGGCAACAAAAACACGATGGAGCCACGAGATGGAAGAAGGCATTCACAATCACACTTACAGGAACCAGCTTCATATACCACTTGGTTGGAGACTTCAGCCAGTCAAAGGATGAATGAGAGAGAGAGAGAGAGAGAGAGAGAGAGAGCTGTTACGTAAGCGAGCAGAGACTATTTAACGCAATCAGGTGTTTACGTCCATATCAGATTAAGTGTGACGATATCGTCTTTACTAGAAACCAGATGACAAGGAAACAAACAGTGAAACTCCCTGGTTTCACAGACAAGACTTAAACATTGCCCCAGACTAAAATGTAAATCTGAGCTGTTTCAACTGAAAGAAACTTGCACTGATTGATCTTAAAATACAGTATATCTATGCCTTTGTTTTTGTGTCAAGAGGGACACCAGTAATGTTCTTTTTTCTAAGGCACGTTTATAAAAATTACTTAAATCTTCTAATTGAACTACGGCCTAATCCTGGCTTAGTCTAAGCCCTGTCTGTGAAACCTGGGGCCTGTTTCATAAAACAAGTTTACCAAACAAGCCAGGTTTATTCCAGTTAGTCTGACTTATTGTCAGCTGATTTGGTTCAAAATAAGACAGACTAACTGAAATAAGCCGACTTATTTGGTACAATTGTTTTATGAAACTCTGTCAACAAAGCTTGAGGCAGGTTTAGTACTTCTCAAACAAACAAACAATTTCGTAAACCTCTATTTGTCAATATTGGATTCTATTTTACTTATTTTGTGCAGTTAATTTCCTCTATTTTTATATTTAGATTACCTTTATAACATTGAAATGCCTTTCATCATCCACAGTTGATTTCATTTGACTGTTTATTGTTTTATTTTTAATTTATTTAAACAAAATACTTTCGAATCTTCACTAAGATTGAATCACTGAGAAAGAAATAGAAACCAAGGCACCAAAAAGTGCTTGCTTGTCGCTGTCAGGCTGGTTCCTGCTCTTGGTTTTCACAGTTTTAAGCTTCTCTCAACTTTTTAAGGCTTAAATGACTGTAATAAAAGAGGAGTAGCATCAAAAGCATGCCCGAATAACTGTAGGGGTCCAAACTGAAGAAGAGAAAACCTGATGCTCTCTGATCTAAGAGACATTAAACCCTGTGAATCACAATATGAATTTTTACCCAGAATTCCCTAAGAAGACTGCAAAGTTACAGGATTAGTCTTTTACTAGCGGCTTAAGTCTAGAAACAAGTGTGAGCTTGAGACCTGTAAAATTAAAGTGTGAAATATCTGAATATATATTATTATTATTATTATTATGATTATAATTAAAATAAAATATTTTGTATTTTTTCATATTAAAAAATATTATTCTATTAAAATATAATTTATTGTTATACCTATTTTAGGGGGTATACAGTAAAATATACATGTACATACAGTTTAATATAAAATGATAATTAATATCTTAAGATTAATTATTAATTTTATTTGTATTAATTTGGAACTATGCATACAATGATAAAATATAAAGTAATATTAATTATTAATAATATTAATAATTAATATTATTATTTTAATTTAATTCAGCCTGGCAGAAAGTCCACATCAGGATACTGCCACAAGACTGTGATTTTTTTAATTATTATTTACTTCTGAATTAGATATTTTGTAAAATACTAAAATGTATTAAAATCTATCAATTAACATGGAACCTTTTTGTGTGTGGGGTGTATGTATATATATATATATATATATATATATATATATATATATATATATATATATATATATATATATATATATATATATATATAGTTTATTTTTATATATTGTTTATTGTATATTGTTATATACAGTCAAATATGTATAAAATATATAAATTAATATTAAAATAACACACACAAACACACAATAATACTTTAATACATTTTTAAAAATAATATAAATTAATAATTCATAATAAATTAATATTATATTAATAAATAAATAAAATATACATACACCTCTCCTCCCAAATTAAAAAAATAATTAATTAATAAATTACTTTTTTGTAATAACTTTTATACATATTATTTATAATTTACACATGCACACACACTATATATATATATATATCTATATATATATATATCTATATATATATATATATAGATATATATATATATATATATATATACATATATCCCTAATATGCTTTTAAATTAATAATTAATAATTAATAATCAATTCATATTATAATATATATATACCTCCAACCAAATTATATAAATGTAATAAATAACTTAATATAATAATAATAATACACATACATATACTTTTTGTATGAACTTTTAGACATATTATTTATAATTCCCACACAGTATCCATGTCTGCATACATCTGGTGTGTTTATGTGTCAGTCTGGCCGCTTCATGTCATGCTGGCTGTTTCAGGATGTTTATAGTGTTGTGTAAGCGCCTGACATTCCTCGTCGGCACTGATTGTGTCCACAGCGTCTCTCAAACACAGCGCCTCTGAGAACTGACTGCTCTCATTAACATCAGATGCCCAGCCCAGCCACGACCTCAGGACAGGGTGGGCCAACTCTGACAGACGCCCCGCACACTTCTGTGTGATGACTCTGCACATTACACACCCTCACCAGACTCACATTATCACATTAACGATGGGATTCCGGGGGGAAAAACAAAAACAAAATCCTACAAAAGCAGTGCTGGGAAGTTGGCAGAGGCTTGCGGTCTCTAGGGGTTTAAATAAGGACGCTGTGTACACAAGCGTACCGCACGCCTTTTTCTCCGAGAGAAGGTAAAACAAGGTGAGACCGACGTCACCTGTCATGTGTGCCAAATACGCTGACACACTGGGGCAGGAAGATGGAATGAAAAACGAAAAAACAAAAATCACCAAACAACATCATCATCCCAGCAAAAACACAACATAAATACACTGCCACAAGACTGTGATTCAGCAAAGTCAGAAATACCCTCATCGCAGAAACATGCTATAAAACACGACAACAAGGCTGATGATATCCGTCACGTCCTGTGAACTCAGGTCAACTTAGCAAACATGTATACTGGGGAATCTGAGGCAACTTTTTATGTAGAATCTGAATAGACTAACAAATCTAGGGGGTTTAAAATGTCTACATAGAGTTATTTTATTCACTGAATAATGTTAGTTGTTCTGGAGATACAGCGGGTAAAATAAGTATTGAACACATCACCATTTTTCTCAGTAAATATATTTCTAAAGGTGCTGTTGACATGAATTTTCATGAAGTAATCCATACATATAAAGAAAACAAAACAAATAAGTTCAGAAATTAAGTTCTGTGTAATAAAGTGGAATGACACAGGGATAAAGTATTGAACTAATGAAATTTATTTAATACTTTGTACAAAAGCCTTGGTAATGACAGCTTCAAGGCACCTCCTGTATGGAGAATTTATTCTTTTCTATTGCATTCTATTCTACTCTATTCTCCTGTTAAATAATGGTCGATATATGTGTTTTTCAGGGCCGATACTGATACGATTATTACAGATCAAGTAGACCGATAACCGATATTTTGAACCGATATATATGTCTGGTGTAAAAATGAAAATGAATGTCAAAATTAAGAATAACAAGGGGTCTGATAAAAACTTTCTCTAAATGCTTTTAAATGATTTTATCTGCAAATTGCTTCTGAAAATGATTAATACCGATAACCAGAAAAATGCTTAATATCGGTGGCGATAATCGGTTGACCCCTAACTATAAATTAATATTAAACAACTTTGAGCATTAAACAAGATATATAGTAAATATCGTTAAAAGGCTATACATATTGATTTATTAATACTGTTTAGCTTATTGTTGTACATTAATAACAACAAATCTTTAGGCAATGAGTATTCACAAATCTTTTGCATTATTGTTGTGTTCAAGATTGTGAATCAAGACTGTATTTATGTAATTCAGGCTGGTATTGTACAGTACAGAATTCAAGTGTATATATGAGAATGCATGAGTTTTAGAATAATCTATACAAGTATTTGAGTTTTAAAGTATGAAGAATAGAAATATCACTGGCAGTTGGAGGGCAGAATGTTGTTTTAAGCAGATTTCAGAGACGTACAAGCACTCATTATGACAAAAATCCATCTTCATCTCCGACACTTTCTGTATTTTCCTCCTACGGGTGAAAGGGACTTTTGAATCATCGCTGCTTTAGAGCAAGAACAGGAAGAGCACACTTACCTTTGGATTCTCAACAGGCTCTGCGTTCTGTGCCTCCATCCTCCTTTGTTCCTGCATTATGATTTCTTTCAAGTATTCGTTCACTTGAAAATGTGTAAAATGCAGAGTTTTTGAGCTTCTACATGCTTAAAAAATCACTGCCATTCTTTTCACTACAAGCAAGTGTATTATATTATATTATATTATTATAGGGTTTCTCAAAAAAAAGTAAAATATTATATTATATTGCATTGCATATATTATATTATAGGGTTTCTCAAACAGGATTGTAAGGGAACTGCAGGGAGTTTATGATAAGCTAATACAGAAATGAATCATTTAAAAATAATAAATATTTTAGGTTGAAAGTGTTTAGCTGACAAAAAAAGTAAAAAATTCTTTTATATTATAAATAAATAAACAAATAAAACACTAAAAACTATTAAATATTGTAAATATTTATATCTGTAAATATTTTGTAAATGTAAATATTTTATTTACCTGCATGTTACATGACAGTTAACTTCAGAGAACTGTAAACATGCAAATGTGTTGTTAAATTATTCAAATATTAACTTATAATCTCAAGAGGCACTTCAAGTAACTTTGACAAAAATGTGTATATTATATTATATTATTTATTCACAAACTTAAATGGATTTTTAAGAGATATATTTTCTGATTTGTATATATTCATAGCTTGTATTGTTTATGCCGACAGTCATTCATTAAATGATTATCAAATTTTAAGAATAAATCTGAAACTCGACATTATGGTAAAACGCATGATGTTAACACACCAAACCATCATGCAAACTCGTTTAAATGTCCATTTAATATCGTTATGGCAGGAAGTCCAAAAAAAAAACCTGAAATTTCTCTGCAGTCCCTCATGGCCTGTTTAGCATGTGTGTGTACATGTGCGGTACTGTCTTGATTTAGGCTGCCTGTACAGCTGGCCTGTAAGGGAATGTAAACAAAAGTCCTGGGACGCCCCTTCACTGACACTCAAAGAAGCCCTCAGAGATCATAACATACTGAAGCCATGTTATAGTGCAACAATCCTCTGCATTTGTTAAAAGTTTGTATAAGATGATGATCGAGCACGGTAAATGTATTTTCATTGCATTAGGGGCAAGTTTAAGATTTATAAAAGCACAAAAATACCTTATTCATCCAGCTAGTGACGGCATCCTCTGTGTCATAGGGCATGTCTCCGTCTGGGTAATCGGTGGAGTACTGCTGCATGCAGGCCATCACTTTCTCTACACTCACCGTCTCTACTGTGTACGCCATCATCAGCGTGTCAATCATGGCCAGGTGGGCGCTCTGTGAATGACAAAACAATAAAACAGTTAAATTGCTGACAAAGGCCCATTCTCCTGAATATACATACTGACAATTGTCACTCTCTGTTAGCAGTTAGTCATTCCTCTCTAGAAGTTGTTGCCTTGGAAACGGCAGCATCGCTCCCACGTTGCTCGACCCAATTAGAAATAATCTTTCCTGAGATAGAAAAGTCGCTCCTGCTGGGGGTCCGTCCTCACGGCCTCAACATTATAAATATAATATATCACAGCTGATGAGCAAAACTGACAGGTGGTACCTCTCCTAAAACCAATCATTTAAAAAAAAAAAATCGAATTTTGGCTACAGTTTTCATAACTCGTAATGATTCCTTAAAGGAATACGGTAGTTCACCCAAAAATAAAAAATTGCTGAAAATACTGAACCATCAGGCCATCCAAGAGTTTGTTTTTTCATCGGAACAGATTTGGAGAAATGTAGCATTTCATCACCTGCTCACCAGTAGATCCTCTGTTATTATCAGCTGTTTGGACTCTCATTCTGACGGCACCCATTCACTGCAGAGCACCCACTGGTGACAAGTGATGTAATGATAAATTTCTCCAAATCTGTTCTGAAGAAGAAACTTCAACTTCATTATATATATCAAAGATCAAGACTACATTAAAACCATATTAACATATTTTATAAAAATGTATTAATGAAATTGGTTGACAATGGCTTACAATGTAAACATTGGCATCAGCCCGATATTAAAAATTATGCCGATATGCCTTGCCAATAAGACAAATAGCTCACATGTGCTCAGGGTGTTCTAGCGATAAGATCACTTCAGCAGTGTGGTCATTCTTGAATCAAACTTTTGTCTGAATGGTTTAGATTCACTGTTTTGGATCGCCATTTTTTATTGTTTAATTCTAACAAGTTAGGTTTTTGTTAAAAACTAACCAAAATGAAAAATAATTAGTTTATAATCATTGCACAGGAGAGACTTGGTGCTGTTTCCAAACATATCGGCCAAAATGAGTTGAAAAATATCGGCATATCAGATATCGGCAAAAATCCAATATTGTGCATCCTGTTTGCTTATAGTGTAGTGATGTATGAAGCACATCTCACACACTTTCAACTCAAGCAACTTGAATCCGTTGCGAAATCTGCACAAAGAAATCTTCCGCCCACATGCAAAATTCCAGATCACAAATTCCTATTGAAATGATAGCTGCCAGGAAGTGTGCTTTCCCACATCGTCTAATACTGCTTTCAACGTCGTCCTCAGTTTATCCATTTAAAATAAACAAGCAAAACAGCCTCCACCTCCATCATGGTCACCATAACCTCTAAGTACAAGCAACTGAAAAATACCCCCCCCTCATCTCGACCACAAATTAAACAGTGGCTGTCTTATTAAAAGCCTTGTGTGACGGATATTGATTTTGTTCCGTTGAAAGCAAACCCCAGTGAAAGAAACTGGTGGGTAAACAATGTATCAGAAAACATTGCAAGAAGAGTCGAGCGCATCTAATAAACGGTGTTCATGTGACTGCCCTTCCAGCTGACTGACGTTAAATGTCTCTAAAGCAATAAACCATCATTGCAAATTTATCACTGGTCTTGTTATGCTTGTTGAGTGTTCCTTAATGCCTTAATCAAGAATTTTTTTATATATATATATATATATATATATATATATACATACATACATACTTTTTTTACATTTACATCACATTTCTCAGTATGAATTAACATTGTTTATGCTGAATGCTAAATCTTCTACTTTTTTGTTTATGCGCCTGACAATCATTGTTTTTTCTTTCTTTTTAGAGCGCACACAATTCCTGTTTGATGCATGCTAAGTCTTACACATTCCTTAGCACTGCACTTTTTGTTGCCTGAGAAACTTTCTGACCTTTCACTGTAAATCTAAGTGTCTGTTAAGATGAACAGGTAATTCAGAATGTCACAGCGCAGCTTTTCTGTCACATCTGACGTGTATGAACGCAGTTCAGTGGAAAGATTCGCTCTGACGGATCCCAGTGACACTGAGTTATGCTGTTCAGTCAGCAATTTTTCTCACTTGAGTGGTTCTGATTTCCTCTCCACATGAGCTGTGACACTCCCACGTCTCATCACGGAGAAAAAAACAGAAGACCGTCTGTTGCATAAGAGCTGAGCTTCTCGTTTAAGCTGATTACATTTATAAATCCTTTTATTGATTAAACATTTTGCAGTCTAAATGGTCAGTGCATGCGCAATGATTTGATATTCTGGCTTGGGATAAAAGATCTGTTCATAATATCTTCAAAAGAGAGATCAACCACTTATTGGTTTATTCATTTTTGGGCTCAGCAAGATGGGGAATGAGATCGACTTATGTTGCCTGTTGGATTCGAACCTGTGTTTTTTATGTGATCACCAATGTCTGGAGTGAAATTTACCCATTAAATGTTTCTTCTCTGATTTTCCCAAAAAAACAAGTGTCCAAAAACAACTAATTAATATTTAACTTTCCCGTTGAAGATCTAAAACAAACACAGCCCACAAATACAAAATTAGGCTGTTATATAATGCAAAACCCATGTGTCCAAAAGCAACTTTTTCATATTTATCCGTCCTTGCAGAAAGGAGAAACTGTGCCGTAATGAATTTCTCATAAAGCACTGCCCTGTGTTTCCACTCCCAGCAGTCATTGCTCTTCACAGCATCACAAATGCACACAGAAATACTCACATCTGGGTAGGGCTGTATGATTAACAGAAATAATACCAAAATCATTTCATGCTTATTGATAATAAATCATAATCATTGCTTATTGTGATTATCAAAATGCAAAGATTGGCATTTAACTGAATAAATACTGCATGTTTGGCCAAAAATGTTGTAAATATATCAATATGACGATTTAATTTACTTTTTTTAATGGTATAATTATATTTATACATAATCACAACATTTTTTGACAAACTGTGCAACCCTATAACAAACATAGCAAACCTGCAGCTTGAAAGAAAGAAGGAAAGAAAGATTTATATAAAAAAACTGTGCAGCCCTACAAACCAACACAGCAAACCTAGTGTTTGAAAAAAAGATTTTTTTAATATAAAAAATACCTGTGCATCCCTACAAACAGCAAATCTAGAGCTTGAAAGAAAGAAAGAAAAAACGGAAAGAAATTCACAATTTTTTTAATATATATATAATATTTCAATATATATATAAAAACGTATTAATTTTTTTTAATTAAATCCCCCCACAATTTGTGCAGCCCTACATCTGGGTGGAAAACATTCTATTCTATTCTATTCAGGTGCCTTAAAATATTAGCTTTAATAAGGGATGCACAATATTAGATTTTGCCGATATCCGATATGCCGATATTTTTTAAATCATTTTGGCCAATAGCCAATGCCGATACCGATATTTATTTCCCCTTGTATTGAAACAAGAAGTCTCTCCTGTGCGGAAATTATAAACAAATAATTTTTTAATTTTGGTTAGTTTTGAGCAAAAACTTATTTGTTGGAACTAATAAACTTTATTAATGTTCTTTTTCAATGAGAGTACATTGAAAGCCTTAAAAATAACATAAATCAATCTCTGCTTTATTTTTGACAGATCCAGTTGAAACTTTAACATTTTATTTGTGGATTTAACATAGATGGTCTAAAGCAAAAGAGCTGTAAAAATAAAAATAAAAAAATCATTTAGAGCTCCTAGTATTTAAGTTTTCATAATCCATTTAACAAGAAATATATTACATATTACTGAATAAATCTGTATATATCAAATTATTTAATTTACAAGTGTCATGTTTGTGATTTTTATTCATGTAAGCTAAAGCTTCTGACAGTTAAATCAAAACAGACTTGTGATTTTAAGACATCGATACTGCTTTGTTTATTCAGAAACACAAGTATATTAATGATATTTGTGTATTTTACTTTCATTTTAGTACAAGTAGGCCAACAACGCCCCCTAAGTAATTAAAACCCCTTGCAGATGGGTATAAGGACCCGGGGGAAGCTGCTGCTGCTGCACACACTAGTGACTGTCGCACACCAGATGCGTTGTTCTGTAACTGTATTCTCAGAATAAATGTGGCGATCCAAAACAGTGAATCTATTCACCATGTAGGCAAAAGTTTACTTCAAAAATGAGACACTGCTGAAGTGATCTTATTGCTAGCACACCATGAGCACATGCAAGCTATCGGCACAGCATATCGGCATCAATTTTAACTAATCGGCCAATGCCGATATTTACATTTTAAGCCATTATCGGCCGATTTCAATAGCATTCCAATAATATCATGCATCCCTAGCATTAATACATTGAATATTGTTTTATCAAAGCTAGTTGAACAAATATTTGGCCTGTAATGCTCATGGGACATAATATGACAATTAAATACACATTTTCATTAAATACCCAATTTTTTCTATTTTCAAAAATAGTGGCATGTTCCTTTCAAGTCATACATGATTAAATCATTCCTTTCCCAGTCAGTTTAAGGAAACCCACTCATCCTTGGCTTAAATTTAAAGCTGGACTATGCTGATGAGACATACCAGTCGTGACCACTAAAAACAGCACTGACATGTTAGAAACAGCTCTTTGTAAACAGTCTTTTGTTGGAATTGGGCTGAAGACATTCTCCTCTGGGGCTCTCTTGCCACTCTAGAGCAGTCTAAGACTGAAATCAACCGCACAAAACCACATTTGATCAACCTGCTTAGACATGCTCATTTAAAAGCCAAAAGGCACTTTAAATATTGCAAGCATTTAATGTTTAAGATAAGAGAAAGGGATTTCCTGTCATGTTGAGGTACGTTTTATCTGCAGAGTCTGATTGGTGAGGACAAAAACATCATAGCTGCCAGCCAAGAAAGACACAAGCTAAGCAAAAGGCCTGAATAATGCTGATATAGCTTCGTGCAACCTTTCCTTTTAATACTCAATTTGAAGATTACTTTTACCTTGGCTTTTTGGGATTTAAATGGCACTTTCCACTAATGGATCCACCTTGCAAGCACGCTGCCTCCCGCCTTTACAGGGCATTGCTATGGCAACAGAGCATGTGCGAGCAGCGGGGAGAGGGGAGCGTCAGGCCGGGATGCCTGTGCCTTTTGCAGAGCAGAGCTACAGCTTTCAGCCTGACTATTATTGTTTGTAACGCTGCACACTAGGATTTGATTGACAAGTTTGTGAGGATTAGCTAATGTGGGAATATCGACAGAAAGCAGAATAAACAGGAGCTGGAAGTATAAAAATATAGTGCCATGGATTAGCAGTTACCTTAGCACAGCATACATGCATTGAGCAGTAAGTGCTCTATGTAGGAAATGCAAGTTAAATTTTGAGAAGAATCTCAAGAATCAGGAAATCAGGAAATACCCAATCACCATGTGCACCCGGGGAGCCTGCGTCAGTAATTACAACACAGAATTTACTTGCTGTAAATGCAACTACTTACAAGAACTTGTTCTTAATAGTTCACCCTAAAAAAAGAAAATTAGTTTTCATTTACTCCTCATCAAGCATTCAAATACAATATTTAATACTATAGAGGAATTAAAATGATATTGCTCCAGTAAATCGCAATTCTCCTTTTGAAAAGATTCACATTTAATTAGGAAAAATTTTAAAGTGCAGTAAAGCAGGAAATATCCAATCACCCCGTGTGCCCCGGGAGCCTGCATTAATACAATAACAATTATTGCACAGAATCAAATCTAAATGCTTACAAGAACCTAATAACAAAAAGTACTACCTCCATTCACGGTCGTCAAACACTGACACAAAGAGACTAGTTACCATCAAACATCCAAAATATTTAATATTATAGAGAAACCAAATGTGCATTTCCCCAATAAATCACAACAATATTAGGAAGAATCTCAAAAATTAATAAAAAAAAAAACAAAAAATCACAAAAATAACACATACACAATCAACAAGTACACACCACAACCACTCCACAAAATACTATCAACTGCATCAAGTTTACTCAAGACAGATCTACATACATGAACCTAATTGCAAAAAGTAAAGGAATAGTTCACCCAAATTTAAAATTAGTTATCATTTATTCACTATGAAGCATCCAAATAATAAAGTTTAAAAATTATCACCCCCCCCCTTTTTAAATAATAACTTTTGAGAGATTTCCATTTCAGCCTGATAAGAATCTCGGACAAGTTTTTGTTTTATCCAGCTGTATTCACCAGTGTGCCTTAAGAAAAAACCTAATAACAAAACGTACTGCCTCTATTCACCATCAACAACCAATGACGACAAAAAACAAGAAGAAGAAAAACCTAATAACAAAACGTACTGCCTCTATTCACGATCGGCAAGCACTGATGCCGAGAGACAGGAAGTAGGTCAAGTGGGCATACGGCGCTGGTTTGTGAATTACGCAGAAGTCTATGTCTCGAATGCAATAACTTTAGTTCAGGTTCACGCCATACATAAGTATCAAAACAACCAAATGTATGAAAAATAATTACTTTATCAACCCAAAATTAAAACGATCGCACTAAAATCAAACTGTCAGCACCCTACTGCACAAGTATGTACAAAAAAGCATTTTCTACAGAAATAAAAATGTTCTCAGTGCCGTCACATTGTCAGCTCCCTACTGCGCATGTATGTAAATAACATCCATCCCTGAGGAGCCTAGAGCACTAAATAAGCCTCTCTCTCATTGTCTGCCAGGAACAGATATAGCGTCATGTCACTGAGAGACTGCATACTTGCATCTCTGGTGTTATAATTTACACTTGTCAAAACATTCATCAATCTTAATTAAGCACCCTTCATTCTCAGAGTAATCAAAATAAATATGCATTGTTTATCTACTTGATCTTTCATACAAAAATTAAAAAACAAAAACATTACAATCGAAAAATTGCAAAACATTGTATATATCTACTTGATCAAATGATTCACACAAACACATAAAAAAAAAAAAAAATTCATATTAATTAAATACACAAAAATATTGTTAACAAAAATAACAATAAATAAAAATAATCCATAAAAATTAAAAATACATAAAAATTAAAAATATAATAAATATTAAATGTTTAATGAAATTACGTATTACAGAATTAAATATATACATATAAATTAAACAATAACTAAAAAAATTACGTATTACAGAATTAAATATATACATATAAATTAAACAATAACTAAAAATAATTTAAATAATTTTACAAATATATATTTATTAGAGAAAAAATTACACACACATATATATACTGTATACTGTATACACACACATACATTTATTTTTTATACATTATATATAAAAATATACACACGTGTGTATATATATATATATATATATATATATATATATATATATATATATATACACACACACATATTAGAGAATTAAATATATAAATGTAAATTATATAATTAAAACTAATTTAAATAATTTTACAAATCTCTCTCTCTCTCTATATATATGATATTCATATTTTATAATAATTCAAAAAAAACTAATAACAATTACTTAAATAATTATAACATCTACAGGTGCTGTTTGATTACCAGACTGATATAAAATTAATTAAAGCCTGAACACAAAGTCAACAGACTGATATAAAATTATATAATGCCGTGACTTTTGTTGATAGTCTGAACCTCCGCGTGACTGTGGGTGAGAGTGTGATCTGCTTATGTGTGTATATGTATATATTTCTGAGTGAATCTATAATGTAGAATGAATGCGGGGTTGTTACAATTCTTCATGAAACAGAAAGAGAAAATATGATTCTTCAGAGTGAGGGAGAGAGAGAGAGAGAGAGAGAGAAAGAGAGAGAGATGATAAAGCAACATTAAAACTTAAAATGAATTTAAAAAAATTAAAAAAACACATTCATGCAAAACAAAAAATACATTTCCCAAAAACCCATTTCTGCAAACTAAGAAAGTCAATATAGTGATGACAGAGCTACAAACACATCAACATATCACCAAACAAACTAGTCTTAAAGTTAAATTATAAAAAACATAAAAAAAAAGAGAAAAAAAAGAAATAAAAAAAAAAATAATGAAAAACTAGAACCCTTATAATCAGAACCATAAAAAAAAACTAAATTATGAGTGTTTTGAACCCTTATGAGCAGATTTAGATAAACAAGATTTCAAAGCACAACTCACACATACAACTCTGATCACCTCACGAAATCTGACAGGTTTTGACTCTCACACATCCAAAATAGCAGCCCGGCTGAATTATTGATGGTAAAACACCGCAGTCGTTCAATTGGTGCAGTCAAACATTATTAATGTGTGAGGAAGTTTCTGCAAAACAGCAGGACACTGTCATCACAACCAAAACACTGTCCCATCAACTTCATCCCAACAAACAAGAGATAAGCTAAGCAAATGGCCTCTGAAAGTAGCATTTATAATACAGAGGATGATATAAAAAATCAATCATGGTCCATATCGATAAGTAGTAACTGATATAATGTATGTAAGATGTATAAATATATTAAAATTTTGGCAATCAGAAGTATGTTGGGGGGGGGGGGGGGGGTTGAACAAAACATTTTGGAGGACTGAAATCTATAATGGAAACAGTGTTGTATAATTAAGTTTCATTGATGAGGGTAGGCATGGGTGATGTGACCAAAATCTTATATCATGATATGAGTAATTCTATTTCACTGTAACTATACATCTATATAGTAATTTTTGCTTTAAATAATGTGTTTATGACTGCAAAATTTTTGATGCCATAGAAATTTCATAATTCGTGTCAACAGTGTCAACATCACAAAAAACGAATACAACCTAAATTAAAAAAACAAACAAAAAACTCAAACTCACTGAAGACAAGTAAACATTTAGCGATTAAATAATAGTAATAATTACAAACATCAGGACAAAAACTACAGTAGAACAAACTGTGTAAATTGTGTACATTAAATATATATCTTCTTATTAAAGTTACAAAAGTGATTTAGTGAAGAGCAGTGAAAGATTTTCTCTCTTTTGTTGTTTGATTAACATGAATGACAGGAATATTAGACTGCTGTCACTTTAAGAGCTGCCCGGATCCAATGTACTGTTACACATGTTTTCTTTCTCAGTTTGCTTTCACTTAAAGTGTCATGAAACCCCCCGGTCTTTCACACCTTAGATCTAAAAAAGACTCCAGAAATGTGCGTTTAAAACTGGAAAAATGGGAGCGAAGAGGGTGGGAAGAGGGGAGAAAACAACCAATAAAACACAGACCTACAACACAATCATTATACAGACAAATCAATATTAAAATGTCTTTAAAACAGAAAGAATAAAGGCAGTTACTTTCAGTTACTATATATCATTGTTTGCTGTGTAGCATAATAATCCGTCGTGTCATTGCATTCATGATCAAATGTACCGCTGTATCAGCGCTCTTATTTGCGTGTATTTCACTTAAAGAAGACATGATGTGTATGTGTATGTCTTCATGTTCGGAGTAAGAGAGAATATAAAATATGTTCACATAAACTTGAAACACGCTTGCTCTGGTCCGGATATGAACTATGATCCACGCAGCGAGTGTTATTAAAATCATCGCGGCGTTCCGTTTTAAATTAAATGTGTCCTTTTGTTATTGCTTGGACAAAATGCTGCACATTTCTTTGTGAAATTGAAATATAACTATAATAATATACTAATATAGCACTTCCATATTATTGCTCTTTTGTTGGTTTTTGATTGCTTCTATTGTTCTCATTTGTAAGTCGCTGTGGATAAAAGCATCAGCTAAATGACAAAATTTTAAATGTAATGTAAATGTAAATTACAAAACTAAACGAACAATAATCCAAAATCTACTAATCCAAACAAACATGCAACATGAGCAGTTTTTAATCTAAATTAGATTGTACAATTTCGAAATTTGAAGCAAAAACAGAATGGTTTGACTTCAGTTTTGTGAAGCTATACATAAAAATATCTGCATGAAACAGCGGACGAGCTGAATGAGACGCAGATTCACTCTGTGCCAGCAGGAGGCGATAAAGCGTTTCCTTGCTTTCTGCTGTAAACAAAGCAGTGCTGCACTTATGCACTTTAATATGCATTATACCGGTATATCACCCACCCCTAGATAAAGGTTTAGCTTCGGGTATTCTTTGAAAGCTCCACTGAGTCAAAATCTAGCAATAATAATTCAAGGAAAGTGTAAAACCTTTCTACACTCAATTTATAATGTAACAACTGCAGTATTTTCTCAAAACGGGTAAAGCCACAAAGCCGAAAAACTCGCTCCCCAGAGCGCCAGGCTAAACATGTTAAAGTGGAGCATGGGAAGACTGACAGATCTTGTAGTAAGGCAGCTTACTGCAGCCGAGCAGACAGATGGACGGCTTTAATAAACAAATGAGGACTCTTAGTCTCAGATTCTGAAACACTCAAACATTCATAGGAAGGCAGAGATCAAGCCGTAAAGGTCTGGATCAATGCGAGCAGCTATGCGGTCGGCTACATGCAGATACAATAGCTTGGGGACTTGTAGAGAAATAACTACCAGCAGTGTGACGTGATCGTTTAATATAATTACAATAATCAATTCGTCATAGGAGGCACAGAATGGAGTTACTAGTATCATTATTGGCACTATGCAAAATGGTTATTAACACAGCGCAGAGATTTATTGTGATGATATGTGTTCATTTGAGGATGAGGAAGCCAGAGGCACAGCAAACAGCGGCGCGGTAATTAAATATCAACAGGAAGTCGCTCACACAACAACAGAACTCTTTATATCTTTAAAGCAGAGGCTATGAGCCTCAAATACATTTCAATTAAACATTGTGAACACACTGACAAGATAAAGGACATAAAACTGAGAGAGAATTATGATTATCTTGGGGCTGCTTTTGGTTTAAAGACAACACAAAATAACACATTTCACTTCTGTAATGTGATGTATTCCCAGGATATATCTGCAGGGTATTGGATATTGGTCGATATGTAATTTATTCATTTAATTGTTCATGCATATTCAAAATCATGCAAAATCAGATTCTTTGTGGGGTTTTTTTGCCATTTATGCATCATATCCAAGATCCACCTGTGTCAAGATCACTGAAATACAATCAGAAAGAGCAGATTCTCTCACCATCTGAATGGGTTTCTTCTGCAGGTCTCTCTCGGTCACCAGTCTCTCCTGGTCGGTGACGTACAGGCCCTTCTGAGCCAGAGCCTGGATGACGGCGTCATGACCCAGCAGAGGTTTAACAGCATCGCTCTTCAGAATCAGACTTCCTGCTCGGCAGTACAGCTCAGCTGACAGCAGCAGGCCCACCACCGGAGGCTTCAGGTGCTCCTGCTCATACTGGTCTCTGTAGAAGGGCTCGCTCAGGTCTTCTGGAACACTGTCTGCAAGATGACAGAACCACAAGTAATGTTAGCCTTTTTGTAATGAATATCCAATTTCATAGTGTACATTATAATGTTATGATGCCTTGATTCACTTTAGTATTAAAAAAGATTTTAGTTTTTAGTAATTTTTTTTTTTCAATCATAATATCGGCTGTTTATTTGTTATTGGACATAACATGATTTTCAGATTATCACCATTGGTATTTAAATCTAAATACATAATATTCATCAAATTAATCAGTCACTCCAGTTTTGCATTTACATGATCACAGTGCAAAATCAATAAAAATATTTGCAATCCAACCACAATATAATTGCAAAAAGTGCAACAATTTACTGCCACATTTGGGTAACAAAAAAACATGCAGGAATGAGAAAATAAGATACAAAGTTCACATTTTGTAGCATTTTTGGCAATTTTATTTATTTAGACAAAATATATTTGCTTTTATTGGTTATAAGCTTTAATAAAGAGATAATTATCAGCTTATCAGTGTTGGTTTTTAAACAATTTTTTTTTGTAACCCTGTATAATTAGCAATTTAATATCAAAATAAATGCAAAAAACACAAAAAGTTATTGGCATGTTTGTGTAACAAATAAACATGCAGAAATGAGAAAATAAGAAACAATTTTCACATTTTCATTTAAAAAAGGCAGATTTTTGTGTTTTTTATTGGCAATTTTATTTATTTAGACAAAATAGTACAGAATTATAATATCTGCTATTTATCGTTTTTTTGCTTTAATACAGAAATAATTATCAGCTTATTAGCATTGGTATTTAATCATAAATATATAAGATTCATCATATTAATTAGTCTCTCTAGATGTTGCAATTATGCGATTGTGGAATACAATGCAAAAAAAAATACAAATGTTAGTTTTTTTTTGCAATCCTGCATAATTCACAATTTAACCACAAAATAATTGTAAAAAGCACAAAATGTTATTGACATGTTTGTGTAACAAAGAAACATGCATGTATGAGATATTAAAAACAAATGTAACATTTTGTAGCATTTAAAACGGCTGATTTTTTTTGGCAGTTTTATTTATTTTGACAAAATAGTATAGAATTGTAATATCGGCTATTTATTGTTATTGGCCTTAATATAGAAATAATTATCGGCTTATTAACATTGGTATTTAAACATAAATATATCAGATTCATCATATCAATCAGTCATTTTAGTTTTTGTGATTCTACATTCATGAAAAACAATGCAAAATCTATAAAATGTCACTTTTTTGCAGTTATTTGCATAATTTTCCAATAACAAACATGAATTGGGAAAAGGTTCAAAATTCACTTATAACATTTAAAAAGACAGATTTGAGTTTTTAGTGTTTAGTTTAGTATAGAATTTTAATATCGGCTATTTATCGGTTATTGGCCATAACATAAAAATACTAAGTGGCTTATTAGCATTGGTATTAATCATAAATACATAATATTCATCATAGTAATCAGTTTTTGCAGTTCTGCGATCGTGAAATATAATGCAAAATCTACAAAATGTCAGTTTTTTACAATCCTGCATATATCGCAACCATAAAATAATTGCTAAAAGCGCAAAACATTATTGACATGTTTGTGTAACAAAGAAACATGAATGAATGAGAAAATAAAAAACAAAATTCACATTTTGTAGTATTTAAAAATACTGGGCTTTTTTGGCAATCGTATTTATTTACATAAAATAGTACAGAATTGTAATATCGGCTATTTATCGGTCATTGGCTTTAACATAGAAATAATTATCGGCTTATTAGCATAGGTATTTAAACATAAATATATAAGATTCATCATATCAATCATTCCCTCTAGTTTTTACAATTCTGCAATTGCCGAATCGGCGATTTTGCAATCTTACATTATTCGCAATTTAACCACAGGATAATTGCAAAAAGCACAGTACTACTAATGTTAAAAATGAAACATGTATAAATGAGAAAATAAGACACGAAAAAGAAATAAATTCTCACAGAATTTGCTTATTTTTAATAACAAAAATGTTATTAAATTAAAAAGTAACTATATCTATAAGATCTGATCACCAAAAGCCACAAAGATATTGTGAAATCCTGGTGGGACTGATTACTTGCATATTAAGATGCCTTCACTCTGTTATATCACAGCAGACAGCTGAGCTAGCAAGATTTTTTATTTTTTTTTCCTGAATTTCGAAGATCAAAGTACTTTTCATCTTCAGGACAGCTAAATATAGCTAAAGCCCGGTGTTTTCCGATCCTCTGTGCAAGTGTAATTTACTCTCACCCGGGCAGATGAAGGAAAGGAGAAAGTCCTTAAAGGAAGCGAGACACTGTCTACCACACAGCTACAAAATCAAAAACATCATTAACACGAGTTCACACGTTGAAAGAATAAATGCGTTCACAGATCCGAATGAGGTCACCGTATCCATGGAGAACGAGATGTTTAGCTATTTATGGAGACGGGTGAGAGTTTGGGAGAACATTTGTATCCTTATTACCTGCACATGCTTTCAATTTTCTGTGTTAAACCTGATTGTGGTAACAGCAAAACAGATTTGAACCATTCCGTACCAATGAATATCTTACAAGAGATGTCGACAATATGCAAAAAAACGACAAACTACCTTTAACTACCACAGCTTTCACGAAAGCTTTTAAAATGGGTCTATATGATCAAATAGATGGTATCAGAGCCACAAGGGGTGGACGGTGTAAGTCAAAAAATATGAGTGTCGGGCCGCGGTTGCCATGGCAACAATATGGAGGCTGTTCGATTCCCCTGCCATACGTATGTATCCAGGAGCGCCTCACGAGCCGCATCAAAGACAGATGGAGAGAGAGGAACCGCACAGGTGTTTAGATTCTGTGCTTCTAGAGCCTGACAATATGTCCAATATCATGATGATGATTCACTATGATTTTCCCAGCGATATAAAATGAAGAAATTCCAATGTTTCTAATACACTTTGTAATTCATTTCTGCAAATCAGTTGAAAATGTGCATTTCGGTTGATTTCATCTGTGAAGTGAATTAAAAGTGAATAAGATTAAACGATTCATTAGCTTCTTAGAAATTCAAAATATATACGTTATTTCCCATATTTTACTATAAGTGTGTGTGTGTGTAATTAAAAACACAATATGACTGTTTTCCAGGTACATAAATATAATTAACACTTTATCAAAAGACTTAAAAATGTAAAAAAAAAAAAATTACATATGATTGTTCCGCATATGACATTTGCCTTATAAAAATAAAATGCAAAATATATATTATTAAATATATATGATGATATGTTTACGATAAAAATTTTTTACAATCCCACAGATTTCTACATATTTTCATACAGAATCTCTAAATTAATGTGGAAACAACATAAAGACAATATTTTACATATTTTTTATTTAAATATTTATTTCATTATTTTTGTATATGCCATGCTTAAATGGCTAATTATCAGATTTTTATATCTATACAGCTTTATTAGTATTTATTTATTAAGCTAACAAACATATTACACCAACCTTTTAACTTACATGAACTATTCAATAACTTATTATAATAAATGTGAAATTTATCTGCGCCTTTTGTTTAGTGTGTTTGGTGATGTTTCAGCTCTCGCTATTTGAAGGAGAGCTGGCAGTTCAGATTGTCCTCACTTTGGAGTTCATTTCACTCATTCATTTTCACAATAAATAAGTAATAAATCCTCAGTCAGTTTTCAGAAAGCAATGTGCTATCCAGTAAGAGTGCACTGAAGAGATGAACTGAAAATAGAGTGCATGCCATTAAATTACCAATTCATTATTTCTATCTTTCCCAACTGACCAAAATGGATCAATGGAAAGGCTTTTATGGACTTTAAGCTGACTGCTCTCTTTTCATTCAAACAACCGCTTGTATTTCATTTGAACTAGTCTGTTGGAATCATCCTCCTTATATATTTTTAAAGCCTGCTTTGTTTTAAATATTTCTAAAATGTGATTTAACAATTCTTCAATGGAGAAATGTAGGCTTTTATCAGTTGTTCTGTCATCTGTCCTAAGGTTACACCTCAAAACAAGTCAACAAACAGGTCAATAACACCCTTAAGGCCCGTCAATCAGCCTATTGAACATTACCATATCCTCACCCTGGAGTTCAGTGTCCTGTTCATTGAATTCAAGGTCACTTTAAATCAAAGATGCTAAACAATAACCACTCTGACAGCACGAGTTGTCATTTGTGTTGTGCATGGGCCTGAAGACCTGACTGCGCATTTTAATGAGACAAGAGGACCCAAAGGAGACCAGATGGCCGGTGGTCATCAGTTAGCCAATCACAATGGGTCTGTGCTGTTAAACTGAACATATAGCTCAACGCTAGCTATCAAATAAATCCCAATGTCAGTGTCAATCCACACGTGTCAAGTGAGTCAAGCGATATGAATATGTAACTACATTTATGACCATAAGGTCAGATTCAGGACACAAAGCGAGCTGTGAAGATGAAATTAGGAGATGATTCATTTTGTCACATTGTTCAACACAGTGTCAATGAACACTTTGGTACTCTGTGGCTCATATCACAACTTGATATCTGATATCAAGTCAAAAATTACATCAATGTACAGTAGTACACTTTAAAACTTAGAAGTATATATATATTTTTAAACTGGACTTGCAGATGTAATAATAATGAAATAAAAGGCCACTTAAGTGCACTTTCCTGACTGTTTCAAAACACACTTAAGTACACTTTTAAAATACCCACTTTGTAATAATGTCAAATTAAAAATTTGTTTCAATCATCTTTTGTCATTCTTTAGTTGTGATGTGTTGACTAACATACTAAAACACATTTAAAATACTTGATTATAATTTGAGTGTTTTATTCACTATTACGTTTAAAGTTTATACATTTTAAATGTACTAAATTGCAAATTTATAATTACAAATATGTAATTGAAAATATATTTAAATAAATAATATACAAGCTTCAACAGAAATGACATTAAATATATATTTTAGTTTACCATAAGTGCTTGTCAGTAGTGTACTTTAGCCATATCTCAAAGGAAGTTCAACACAATTGCATTTAACATCAATTTAAACTATAATACATTTAATTAAATCGCAAATAGCATGCAGTTAAGTGTCTGAAAACATTACAGCCAGTTCTTTTAAAATGTTTTTTTTTTTTTCTGTAATAAGTACTCTTTTTGCTAAATTTGCTAAAGTGTACTTCTTTTTCACAAGGGACCGTTTCGACAAATAAATGCAAAAAAAACATTTTGTGTTTATTATGTAAAGTATATAGTTTATAAAATGATACAGTAACCATTAGGGCATGCTAACAATACATGCTAACACCATAACACTGAATGATTAGTATTTACAGTACATTTACC